>NC_041392.1:261370566-261377319 GCF_002162155.2 Triticum dicoccoides
TATCTATATGATGCATCTCTGCCTATGTAGCTTACTTGCTAAAAGCAATGACGCTATGTATCAACATCATACCTAAGTATCTATTTCCTTATGTTCCAATCGGTGTCTAAATATTCTTACATGCATGGTTGGCTCTCGCCCTTTGCGCCATTGGTGCAACGGGTCATCTAGTATATGCAGATGCTCTTTACCTTCTCTCTGTCCGAACGCATGACTTGTTTTATCTCTACTATATTAGTCATGCTTTATCTAGTATTTCTGTTAATAAAATCATTCGATAAATTGCTCATATTTCCAACTGTTACGGCATATCTCTCTCAAGGTAGTTTTGGTGATTGATGACAACATGGTTGCGGACTAATCTTGTGCTTTGAATAGTTCACAGATTCACCCCTGGCACGAGACATTTTCTTCCCTTCGGAGTGTCTTTCAAGACGGTGTAGCTCTTTCGTTTCTCTCTCGGTGGACTAGTTGCGTAGAGGGCACCGTACTATCAAGAGGGGGTCCGCTGGGGTATTGCATGGGTGGAATCAACACGTACACATCAGCTTCTCACCCTCCGAGCTTGTCCTTTCCATTGAAGAGATCTCTCCGCTTTTCTTTGTCCTGTCTGGGTCCCAGCGGTAGTACCGCGCAACCCAGCCGTAGTACCGCTGAGGAGCCACAAGCGGCAGTATCGCTCCACAGCGGTAGTACCGCCCGTGACTCCACAGCAGTAGTACCGCTGGGGTGCCTGGCACCACCGCCTCGTCCTCAGCCTCTGCGGAGAGATTCTCTCTCTCTCTTCAGTGTCCCAGCGGTAGTATCGCACTACCAGCGGTAGTACGGCCGAAGGGTTACAAGCGGCAGTTCCGCTCCACAGCGGTAGTACCGCCCGTGACCCCGCTGCCGTAGTACCGCTGGGCTGTCTGGCTCCTACCGCCTCGACTCGAGGGGTCTTTTTCTTGTGTCGGGTTTTGCGGCACTAGTTGCGGTTGTAGAGGCGGTAGTACCATTTCAGGAGCGGTAGTACCGCCCCTACCACCACGGTAGTACCGCGTTGGGTCCTATTCCCTACTAGTCTCCTCTGCGCGGCAGTGCCGCTGGCTGGTGCGGCAGTACCGCTGACCTAGCGGTAGTACCGCCCCCTCTTAGCGGTAGTACCGCCCTGTGCGGGGCTGGTTGGTGAGGGGCAACGGTTGGATTGTTGCCCCCACTATAAAAAGGGGTCCCCTTCTTCCCTTTGACCTACCTCTTCCCCCTCAAGCTCCATTAAATGCTTCAAGCTCCATTTTCGCCCGATCTATCTCTCTAGCTAATCAAACTTGTTGATTTGCTCGGGAGTGGTTGAGAAGGCCCCGATCTACACTTCCACCAAGGGATTTTCGATTCCCCCACTCATCCCTAGCGGATCTTATTACTCTTGGGTGTTTGAGCATCCTAGACGGTTGAGGTCACCAAGGAGCCATAGTCCATTGTGGTGAAGCTTCGTGGTTTTGTTGGGAGCCTCCGATTAAGTTGTGGAGATTGCCCCAACCTTGTTTGTAAAGGTTCGGTTGCCGCCTTCAAGGGCACCAATAGTGGAATCACGACATCTCGCATTGTGTGAGGGCGTGAGGAGAATACGGTGGCCCTAGTGGCTTCTTGGGGAGCATTGTGCCTCCACACCGCTCTAACGGAGACGTACTTCCCCTCAAAAGGAAGGAACTTCGGTAACACATCCTCGTCTTCACCGGATCCACTCTTGGTTATCTCTTACCTTTACTTGTGCAAGCTCTTTAGTGTTACTTCTCTTGCTTGCTTGTATGCTTGTTGTTATTGCATCATATAGGTTGCTCACCTAGTTGCACATCTAGACAACCTACTTTGATGCAAAGTTTAATTTGGTAAAGAAAAGTAAAAAAATTGGTAGTTGCCTATTCACCCCCCCTGTAGTCAACCATATCGATCCTTTCACCAACAATATATAGTATCAATCCTGAAATAAGTTATGCCGTATATAAAAATAAAGTTAGTTATGGTGTAAGGTGGAAAGTTTGGCGAAAGACTAATGAATGCTCAATCAGTACAAGTAGAAAGTAATGATAGTTCTATAAGAGATGGATGTGAAGGAAAAAGAAATTTAGATAGAACTATGGTAAAAAAATACATGCATGGATGAGTAATTGGAGGATTTGGTAGGTTGACATATATGAATCGATGAACGTCGCCAGTGATAGCGAGTCACATTTCTTTATCAACTCAGAGGTGGTATAGTTTCAAGAATTGTTTCCAAGACTTGCCAGTAAAATAGATTTTCTCTCGTTCGTTGGTGACATCCTCAACAAAAGTGCACCCTTCTTCCGTCTGAAGTAAAGTTGTAACTTGAGTGAAAGCAGATTTTGTAATGCCAATCTTTTTTGAGAAATCTTTTCTTGCAAAGCAGTGGATTTCCTGGCAAACATGAAACCAAAGAAAGAACTATTATAAGACATGGATATGAAGTCAGTATTCATAGAGAAAGTATAGTGTATCTCAGTGACATTATTATCTTCAAAGAATGTATTTGAAAGAAGGATCTGTAGCCTTAATTTTGCAATGGAAGAATAGTTACTATGCAATTGGTATAAAGAGCAGAATTAAGGTATCACTATATATGTACTGATGCATCAATAGTTAAAATGCCACTATGGGTTGAAAGGAAATGTGTGTTGGACAAATCAGGGGAAGTCTACAATCATGAGGAAGAGCGAGTTGATTTGGACATAAGTTGGACCTATATTTTGTTTAATGAACATGTTGTTGAGTGAATAAGAATTGAATTGGAGATCTTGTTGACCCACATGTTTACGAATAATGTATAGTCCGGTAAAAGATAAAAAGGGTCATGCAGAAGATTTCAACTAGAATTGGAAACTTGACATCCTTTCTTTGTAGTCTGCTGGAGAAAAGAGGGACAAGGACTTGTTCCTAACAACATGGTCACCATTGCACAAGCCTCTGAGGTTGTAACAGATTGGGCACTAATGCATGAACAAGCAATTTAGCCGGAAATAAGATTGGGCGGCTGATTTGGAGCAGATTAAAGAGAGATAAGGTGGTAATTTACCTCCATTTCATGAACCCGATGGAGCTCCATTAGGGTTTTCTTGGATGGGGGAAGTTGGGGTAGAATAGAAAGAACCAACGCAATACTTGTAGTCCCTGTCGATGGTTGAGGCCGTTGAGTTCCGGCAACCGGTGGGAGGAACACTGAGTAGGAGCCTCAATAAAGTAGATATATAGGATCACAGTAGAAATGAAGTAGACGAGTGAAAAAGAGTAGACACAAAGAAGTTGAGACGTCGGTGCACTGCGCAACCCAAAATAGATGTTCAGTAACTTGGAATGACTTGTTTGGATCCGCTCAGGAATAAAATATTATCTCCATGCGCGCAGTCCAGGTAAGTTTCAGAAAGCAGAACGGAAACAAGTTATGATGGACAGAATTGAATTGATGTTGTATGTTTCGTACAAAAGAATTTGACAGAACAAGAAGTAAAACTGTAGGAGTGAGATGAAATAAAATGTTAGGGAACTCACTGCAGTTGGATGAACGAAATATGGGAAATATTTTATATAAGGAAACCATTGAACAACTCCCAAAAGTTCAGATTTGGCCGTACAAGGGTAGAATTGGCTAAGATATTTGACAAACGATTCATGTATCGTAGGACAATAAAAAGTAGGAAAAAGAAGTGTGGGGAAAGGACATAACAACATGAACTGATGAGTTTAAATCGGGTAAAGGAAATAAATTAAATAAAAGGAAAATGAATAGAGAATGAAGACTGTTGAAGGTTGAAAGTAAGAACGCAGGTGACGCGAAAGAGAAGAACACAAAGGCGTCGGACTGGAACAAGGGAACAAGGAAGAAGAAGGTGAATAGTGAGAAACAATGGTCAGACAAGAACAGGAAGATGGAGCGTAATCGATAGGTACATGGACATAGAAGTACACCTGGACAACCTATTTATACAGAATAAAATGTATATTGTCTCGTATTCATAGGATTAAGAATTTGCATCCATTTTTCAACCAATTTTCGTCGGAACATCTGTTTGAACCACAATGCAAATCGCCGCAGGTGCGTGCCCCCGCGCATGCGTGTCTGAATTTTCATCTAGTTGAATTACGATAATTGTTCATTCATGTGACACATTTTTATTGATGTTTGCTTATGAGGTGCTCATGTTATTTAAAAATTACAAACAATTTGTTTAGTTAAACTTTAAATTCTACGATCATCGATATGTGCCATTGTAAAGTTAGCATGTCCGATTTAATATAGCATGTTTTTATGGTTTACTTCCACACAAACAACATTCAAGGTAACAAGATATGTAAATTCTGGTATAAAACAAAACAAAATAGATGTCAACAGATTTTGTCTATATTTTAGTTATACTCCATTAGTTAAACATGCTTTGTACGTGAGTGGTCACTGTTGTAGCAGAAGTGCGCCTTGAGTAAGTGTGAACTGAGTTTTTACCGCAATAAAAGAAGTGAACTGAGTTCGGTAGAAATCAGTTTTTTCCTATCCGAGAACATAAAAAATGTTTCTTGGTTTGTTCAGTTGACGACCCAAATCATGGGTTCCGATCTCCAAGAATCAAACTCACACAAATATGTCTTCCCGTAGCACTCACCCATCAAATAGTTAATGTGGAACAAAGCGCACGACTACTCAAAAACAAAAATGGTTGCATGCTGGTGTCCAAAAACAAAAATGGTTGCATTCAAAAGAAAGTTGCATGCTGGTGTCCAAAAAGAAAAATGGTTTGCATCAGAAAAAAATAGTTCCATGCCGGTGTCAAAAACAAAAATGGTTGCATTAAAAAACAAAAATAGTTCCATAACGTGTTCAACGAGGTTAACACTAAAACATCAAGTAGTATGTGGTTACCAATTTTTAACATACTACCCCGTGCTTGAGGCGGCTACCGCTTTGGACTATAGTTAGTACATACGTATGTAATTACCAGTTTTAAAGGATATAATGATGAAATGTGTATGTGTGTAAAAATTTAGGATGAAATACCTTGAAATGCTGCATGTACCAAAAAAAAGATCATGGACTTTAAGAACGAATAGTATCATGTATTGAAAATGCTTTAGAATACGAACTTGTGGCCATCAGGGAAGGACTGTACTTGTTTTGCAATGGAGTGAGCTGCCTATAGTGATTGAGTCAGATTGCTTAGAGGCTAGAAATCTTGTGAAGAAGGGAGAAAGGGATAGATCAGCGCATAGCTTCATGGTTCAGCAGATCAAGGTACTCATGGATCAACGAAATACTAGTATTACTCATATTTATAGGAGTCAAAATAATGTAAGCCACTTGTTACCCACAAAGAAGCAAAGAAATTCTAAGCCACTTGTTCGCATCTTATGGTAGAACTTCAGGCCGCACCATGGTGTGGCTCGGATCTAGACCGGAGGGGGTCGTGAAACTTTGTAATTCTGGTGGTAGCCCTATGTGAGTAATACAAGTAATTTCCCGCAAAAAAAAATGTAATGAAAAGCCCTAGATATTTTTTGCGCAACTCTCATTTCAATGTATTTCGTCCTAAAAAATTACGCACAGGTACATTATGCCTCAATGTATATCCGTATTTTTTTCAGATTTTTTAAAAACACAGAAATATGAATTTAAAAATTTGCAAAAGGAGGCATCCATGAAGCTGGGCCTCCGGAAGCAATTTATGATTTTAAACATTACTCCCTCCGTACCAAAATATAAGACATTTTTGTAGTTCGATTTTGAAATGCAGAGGTAGTAGATATACTGTCACTTAGGCCATCTCTAGCTGATCCCCTAAAAGTTAACGGAGTAAAACCCTTAGTGGAGTATATATACTTCACTAATTTTTGGCCATTTCTAGCCGGTCCCCTAAACTTAATAGAGATAAACTTCAATTTGATCAAATTCGAAGCAATTTGAACCGAAAGTAGTATGCATTCAAACATAAACATCGATAGTTTTGTACAACCGAACATAAAACATAAATTTAAACTAAAGTAAGCAACTAAAACTACTTTCGTCGAAGTGGAGGTCAAGTCAACCCCTCCTCGTTAGGTACGGTGTGCTGCGAGCCGGGTTCGGGCCGGTGCCGTCGTCGGGGTGGTTGGGAAAGACACTCATCCACTCGTCGACGTCGATCTCTTCGTCATCGCCGCCCACCATGCCGCCGTCCTTGCCACCTTCGACCTTGTTAGAGGAGGAGATAACGATAACCTCGCCGCCGGCATCGGCAAAGATCATCCCCTCTGCCTCCACGAGCTTCGGGTGCTCCCGTCAGAGCTCTTCCATGTAGGCCTCATAGGCGGCCTCAGCCTCGAGGCGCTCCCTCGCCTCGCGGTCCTCCCGCGCCGTAGATGAGCTCACCACCCCTGGCTCCGGAGGGACGAGGTGGACAGGACGTGTGCCTGGGGAAAATTGAGGCGAGCCGCCGCGCCATGGAAGCGGACCTGCCAGCGGTCATACTCCATGGCCGCGAGCTTTGCCATGTGGAAGGTCCCGAGCCACCGCTTGTTGTGGGTCTCCCAATCCGTGATATTGGCCACCCACGTCCCCTAGTGCCGCTGCCGGACCCGGAGGTAGGTCCTCGTCGGTGGTCGGCGTGGAGGGAGGACGGGGAAGTCCTCGAACCGGCATAGGGGCGCTATGATGGGCAGATCGGGCAACGGCGGCTTGATGAAGATCCCGCAGAGGACGACCCACGTGTGTAGCAGCGTGGATCCACGCTGCGGATC
>NC_041392.1:261377552-261518295 GCF_002162155.2 Triticum dicoccoides
GCGGGGGAGAAGAGACACTGATTTTACTCGACCGCGTAAGGATGGAGTAAATATACTCGAATTTTTAGGGAAGGAGTAAAAAGTTTACTCCACTAAGCCGTATAGGGGATCGGCTAAGTCAAACTTAGTCAAGTAAAAAGCCAAATTTACTCTACTAAGAAGGCATAGGTGACCAGTTAGAAATGCTCTAAGAGCATCTCTAGCAGACCTGTATAAGTGGTCAAACCCGTAATTTTTTTATGTTTTACAGTTTTGGTTGAAAAAGTTGTCCACAACAGAAATCGTAAAAGTGGTCCAACCCGTAAAATTTTTAAGGGCCACCAAAAATGAACACCCGAAACCTTTATCTTTGGAGGTTGGAAGGCCGAATCTAGGGAGCCCCGTATACCGGTTAAACCTTGTCGGAGCAAACACGCCGCCGCGGAGTTTGTCGGAATCCGCCCTAAACTCGCCGGAATTCATCACCGCACATAAGAAAAGGCCGCTAGACGCCGCACTCGATAGCCGCCGGTTCAAATTGGACAAGCTCGACGTCGCTGTGGCCTCCCATGACCTCAGCCTGGCCGCCGAAATCCTCCCGGCGTGGCGGCAAAGGGGCACGGCTCGGCTGGCAATAGAGCAAGGCACGGACGGCGGAGGCGACGGGGCGTGGCCGACGAGGCTGGGCGCGGCCGGCGTGGTGATGGGGCGCGGTCGGCATGATGATGGGGCGCGGCCGATGGGCGACGGGGCATAGCCGGCGGGCAACGAGGCGTGGCCGGCATGGCCGGCACGGCCGGCTAGGGGAAGGGGTGGCAGCGGCCGGACTGAAGGAAGAAGCTCTTTATCCCAGTTTTACAGTTTGTTTTACAGTCTGTTCGGCTGTAGCTAAAATGAACCTTTAAAATGTGTTAGAGTTGTGTCGAATATTGTGTACAAGGTAGGTTACAGTTGGACTAGGAGTTGTATTGTGTTTACATAGGATGTGGAGTCATGTCCAAATAGGACACTTGTATCCTAGGCCTCTCATATATAGCGGGGATAGACACACGATGTAACCTATACCAACATAATAGCACAGGCGCGCAAGGGGGAGCCGGCGGCGTGTGCCGGCGCCCGGGTGGCCGGTGTGCGGTATTGTGACGGTGTCACGGGGAGGAGCGCCCGTAGTCAAGCCCCGGGGATGTAGCCATATCGGTGAACCTCGTTAACAAATCTCGGTGTCGTGCTCGTGTGATTGCTTGGTCCTCGGATGATCAACGGTATGCCTCGAATTTATTCTAACAAGTGGTATCAGAGCAAAATCCAATCGGCAGAAGAGAAAAATCCACCAGATATAGTACAAGGGCTACGCATCCATTGGAAAGCAAGGGCTGAGGCAAAGCAAGTTCGCTAGCATCAGGGAAGTTGGGCCAAGATAGGAGCTACTTCACGTGAAGACCAGCTAGTTGAATCGCTAGTAGTATGCGGAGGTTCTGTTCGTGTACTTGGGGATCACGGGAAGACTGTTCGGTTATTTTTCACAGGGTCAGCCATACAAAGAACTATGGCGCCATCTGGTACCAGGTTTGAGGTGGAGAAGTTCAACGAAACTGGAAGCTTTGGGTTATGGCAGACAAGGGTGAAAGATTTGTTGGCACAACAGGGATGCTTGAAGGCGTTGTTGCAGGATGCCAAGCCAGCTAAGATGGAGGCGGATGTACTGGGAGGAGTTACAGTTGATGTTAGGGATCGTAGCAGAAATTAAAAGATTTCTACGCATCACCAAGATCAATCTATGGAGTATTCTAGAAACGAGGGGAATATGAGTGCATCTACATACCCTTGTAGATCGCGAGCGGAAGCGTTCAAGTGAACGGGGATGATGGAGTCGTACTCGCCGTGATCCAAATCACCGATGACCAAGTGCCGAACGGACAGCACCTCCGCGTTCAACACACATACGGTTGGGAAGACGTCTCCTCCTTCTTGATCCAGCAAGGGGAAAGAAGAGGTTGATGAAGATCCAGCAGCACGACAGCGTGGTGGTGGATGCAGCAAGATCCCGGCAGGGCTTCGCCAAGCACAAGCGGGGAGGAGAGGTGTTACGGAGGGAGAGGGAGGCGCCAAGAGCAAGGTGCCGCTGCCCTCCCTCCCTTCCACTATATATAGGGGCTAGGGGGGCGCATGCCCCCTTGGAGATCCCATCTAAAAGGGGGGGCGGCGGCCCCTGGGGGCAACGACCCCCTTAGGGTTTCCAACCAGGGGGCGCATGCCCCCTCGGGGGGCAACGGCCCCCTAGGGTTTCCAACCCTAGGCGCCTTGGGCCCTTGGGTGGGGCACACCAGCCCATCAGGGGCTGGTTCCCACGCCACTTCAGCCCATGGGGCCCTCCGGGATAGGTGGCCCCATCCGGTGGACCCCCGGGACCCTTTCGGTGGTCCCGGTACAATACCGGTAACCCCCGAAACCTTCCCGCTGGCCGAAACTGGACTTCCTATATATAAATCTTTACCTTCGGACCATTCCGGAACTCCTCGTGACGTCCGGGATCTCATCTGGGACTCCGAACAACTTTCGGGTTACTGTATACTAATATCTCTACAACCCTAGCGTCACCGAACCTTAAGTGTGTAGACCCTACGGGTTCGGGAGACACGCAGACATGACCGAGATGCCTCTCCGGTCAATAACCAATAGCGGGATCTGGATACCCATGTTGGCTCCCACATGCTCCTCGATGATCTCATCAGATGAACCACGATGTCGAGGACTTAATCAATCCCGTATTCAATTCCCTTTGTCAATCGGTACGTTACTTACCCGAGACTCGATCATCGGTATCCCAATACCTTGTTCAATCTCGTTACCGGCAAGTCACTTTACTCGTACCGTAATGCATGATCCCGTGACCAACCCCTTGGTCACATTGAGCTCATTATGATGATGCATTACCGAGTGGGCCCAGAGATACCTCTTCGTCATACGGAGTGACAAATCCCAGTCTCGATTCGTGCCAACCTAACAGACACTTTCAGAGATACCTGTAATGTACCTTTATAGTCACCCAGTTACGTTGTGACGTTTGGCACACCCAAGGCACTCCTACGGTATCCGGGAGTTGCACAATCTCATGGTCTAAGGAAATGATACTTGACATTCAGAAAAGCTACAGCAAACGAACTACACGATCTTTGAGCTAAGCTTAGGATTGGGTCTTGTCCATCACATCATTCTCCTAATGATGTGATCCCATTATCAATGACATCCCCATGTTCATAGCCAGGAAACCATGACTATCTGTTGATCAACGAGCTAGTCAACTAGAGGCTCACTAGGGACACATTGTGGTCTATGTATTCACACATGTATTATGATTTCCGGATAATACAATTCTAGCATGAATAATAGACAATTATCATGAACAAGGAAATATAATAATCATTTTATTATTGCCTCTAGGGCATATTTCCAACAGTCTCCCACTTGCACTAGAGTCAATCATCTAGTTACATTGTGATGAATCGAACACCCATGGAATTCTGGTGTTGATCATGTTTTGCTCTAGGGAGAGGTTTAGTCAACGGATCTGCTACATTCAGGTCCATATGTACTTTACAAATTTCTATGTCTCCATTTTGAACACTTTCACAAATGGAGTTGAAGCGACGCTTGATATGCCTGGTCTTCCTGTGAAACCTGGGCTCCTTGGCAAGGGCAATAGCTCTAGTGTTGTCACAGAAGAGAGTCATCGGCCCCGACGCATTGGGTATGACTCCTAGGTTGGTGATGAACTCCTTCACCCAGATTGCTTCTTGTGCTGCCTCCGAGGCTGCCATGTATTCTGCTTCACATGTAGATCCCGCCACGACGCTTTGCTTGCAACTGCACCAGCTTACTGTCCCACCATTCAAAATATACACGTATCCGGTTTGTGACTTAGAGTCATCCAGATCTGTGTCGAAGCTAGCGTCGACGTAACCCTTTACGACGAGCTCTTCGCCACCTCCATAAACGAGAAACATATCCTTGGTCCTTTTCAGGTACTTCAGGATGTTTTGACCACTGTTCAGTGTTCCTTGCCGGGATTACTTTGGTACCTACCTACCAAACTTACGGCAAGGTTTACATCAGGTCTGGTACACAGCATGGCATACATAATAGACCCTATGGCTGAGGCATAGGGGATGACACTCATCTCTTCTATATCTTCTGCCGTGCTCGGGCATTGAGCCGTGCTCAATCGTACACCTTGCAATACAGGCAAGAACCCCTTCTTGGACTGATCCATATTGAACTTCTTCAATATCTTGTCAAGGTACGTACTTTGTGAAAGAACGATGAGGCGTCTCGATCTATCTCTATAGATCTTGATGCCTAATATATAAGCAGCTTCTCCAAGGCCCTTCATTGAAAAACACTTGTTCAAATAGGCCTTTATGCTTTCCAAGAATTCTATATCATTTCCCATCAACAATATGTCATCCACATATAATATGAGAAATGCTACAGAGCTCCCACTCACTTTCTTGTAAACGCAGGCTTCTCCATAAGTCTGCATAAACCCAAACGCTTTGATCATCTCATCAAAGCGAATGTTCCAACCCCGAGATGCTTGCACCAGCCCATAGATTGAGCATTGGAGCTTGCACACCTTGTTAGCATTCTTAGGATCGACAAAACCTTCCGGCTGCATCATATAAAATTCTTCCTTAAGAAAGCCGTTAAGGAATGCCGTTTTGACGTCCATTTGCCATATCTCATAATCATAGAATGCGGCAATTGCTAACATGATTTGGACGGACTTCAGCTTCGCTACGGGTGAGAAAGTCTCATCGTAGTCAACCCCTTGAACTTGTCGATAACCCTTAGCGACAAGTCGAGCCTTATAGATGGTCACATTACCATCCGCGTCTGTCTTCTTCTTAAAGATCCATTTATTTTCTATGGCTCGCCGATCTTCGGGCAAGTCAGTCAAAGTCCATACTTTGTTTTCATACATGGATTCTATCTCGGATTTCATGGCTTCTAGCCATTTGTCAGAATCTGGGCCGCCATCGCTTTTTCATAGTTCGAAGGTTCACCGTTGTCTAACAACATGATTTCCAAGACAGGGTTGCCGTACCACTCTGGTGCGGAACGTGTCCTTGTGGACCTACGAAGTTCAGTAGGAGCTTGATCCGAAGTATCTTGATCATCATCATTAACTTCCTCTCTAATCGGTGCAGGCACCACAGGAACATTTTCCTGAGCTGCGCTACTCTCTGCTTCAAGAGGCAGTACTTCATCAAGCTCTACTTTCCTCCCACTTACTTCTTTTGAGAGAAACTCCTTCTCTAGAAAGGATCCATTCTTGGCAACGAAGATCTTGCCTTCGGATCTGAGGTAGAAGGTATACCCAATGGTTTCCTTAGGGTATCCTATGAAGACGCATTTTTCCGACTTGGGTTCGAGCTTTTCAGGTTGAAGTTTCTTGACATAAGCATCGCATCCCCAAACTTTTAGAAACGACAGCTTAGGTTTCTTCCCAAACCATAAGTCATACGGTGTCGTCTCAACGGATTTTGACGGAGCCCTATTTAAAGTGAATGCGGCAGTCTCTAAAGCATAGCCCCAAAATGACAGCGGTAAATCGATAAGAGACATCATAGATCGCACCATATCTAATAGAGTGCGATTACGACGTTCGGACACACCATTACGCTGAGGTGTTCCAGGCGGCGTGAGTTGCGAAACTATTCCACATTTTTTTAAGTGTGTGCCAAATTCGTGACTCAAGTATTCTCCCCCACGATCTGATCGCAAGAACTTGATTTTCCTGTCACGTTGATTCTCAACCTCACTCTGAAATTCCTTGAACTTTTCAAAGGTCTCAGACTTGTGTTTCATTAAGTAGACATACCCATATCTACTCAAGTCATCAGTGAGGGTGAGAACATAACGATAGCCACCGCGAGCCTCAACACTCATTGCACCGCACACATCAATATGTATGATTTCCAATAAGTTGGTTGCTCGCTCCATTGTTCCTGAGAACGGAGTCTTGGTCATCTTACCCATGAGGCATGGTTCGCACGTGTCAAATGATTCGTAATCAAGAGACTCTAAAAGTCCATCTGCATGGAGCTTCTTCATGCGTTTGACACCTATGTGACCAAGGCGGCAGTGCCACAAGCATGTGGGACTATCATTATCAACCTTACATCTTTTGGTATTCACACTATGAATATGTGTAGCATTACGCTCGAGATTCATTAAGAATAAACCATTCACCATCGGAGCATGACCATAAAACATATCTCTCATATAAATAGAACAACCATTATTCTCGGATTTAAATGAGTAGCCATCTCGTATTAAACGAGATCCTGATACAATGTTCATGCTCAAATCTGGCACTAAATAACAATTATTGAGGTTTAAAACTAATCCCGTAGGTAAATGTAGAGGTAGCGTGCCGACGGCGATCACATCGACCTTGGAACCATTCACGACGCGCATCGTCACCTCGTCCTTCGCCAGTCTCCATTTATTCCGCAGCTCCTGCTTTGAGTTACAACTTTGAGCAACCGCACCGGTATCAAATACCCAGGAGCTACTACGAGTACTGGTAAGGTACACATCAATTACATGTATATCACATATACCTTTCGTGATGCCGGCCTTCTTGTCCGCTAAGTATTTGGGGCAGTTCCACTTCCAGTGACCACTTCCCTTGCAATAAAAACACTCAGTCTCGGGCTTGGGTCCATTCTTTGGCTTCTTCCCGGCAGCTTGCTTACCGGGCGCGGCAACTCCCTTGCCGCCCTTCTTGAAGTTCTTCTTACCCTTGCCTTTCTTGAACTTAGTGGTTTTATTCACCATCAACACTTGATGTTCCTTTTTGACTTCTACCTCTGCTGATTTCAGCATTGCAAATACTTCAGGAATGGTCTTTTCCATCCCCTGCATATTGAAGTTCATCACAAAGCTCTTGTAGCTCGGTGGAAGAGACTGAAGGATTCTGTCAATGGCCGCGTCATCCGGGAGATTAACTCCCAGCCGAGTCAAGCGGTTATGCAACCCAGACATTTTGAGTATGTGCTCACTGACAGAACTATTTTCCTCCATCTTACAGCTGAAGAACTTGTCGGAGACTTCATATCTATCGACCCGGGCATGAGCGTGAAAAACCATTTTCAGCTCTTCGAACATCTCATATGCTTCGTGTCTCTCAAAACGCCTTTGAAGCCCCGGTTCTAAGCTGTAAAGCATGCCGCACTGAACGAGGGAGTAATCATCAGCACGTGTCTGCCAAGCGTTCATAACGTCTTGGTTCTGTGGGACGGGTGCGTCACCTAGCGGTGCTTCTAGGACATAATCTTTCTTGGCAGCTATGAGGATGATCCTCAGGTTCCGGACCCGGTCCGTATAGTTGCTGCCATCGTCTTTCAGCTTGGTTTTCTCTAGGAACGCGTTGAAGTTGAGGACAACGTGGGCCATTTGATCTACAAGACATATTGTAAAGATTTTAGACTAAGTTCATGATAATTAAGTTCATCTAATCAAATTATTAAATGAACTCCCACTCAGATAGACATCCCTCCAGTCATCTAAGTATAACATGATCCGAGTTAACTAGGCCGTGTCCGATCATCACGTGAGACGGACTAGTCAACATCGGTGAACATCTTCATGTTGATCGTATCTTCTATACGACTCATGCTTGACCTTTCGGTCTTCTGTGTTCCGAGGCCATGTCTGTACATGCTAGGCTCGTCAAGTCAACCTAACTGTATTGCGTGTGTAAATCTGTCTTACACCCGTTGTATTCGAATGTTAGAATCTATCACACCCGATCATCACGTGGTGCTTCGAAACAACGAACCTTCGCAACGGTGCACAGTTAGGGGGAACACTTTCTTGAAATTATTACGAGGGATCATTTTATTTAAGCTACCGTCGTTCTAAGCAAATAAGATGTAAAACATGATAAACATCACATGCAATCAAATAGTAATATGATATGGCCAATATCATTTGCTCCTTTGATCTCCATCTTCGGGGCTCCATGATCATCGTTGTCACCGGCATGACACCATGATCTCCATCATCATGATCTCCACCATCGTGTCTTCTTGAAGTTGTCTCGTCATCTATTACTTCTACTACTATGGCTAACGCTTTAGCAATAAAGTAAAGTAATTACATGACGTTTATGTTGACACGCAGGTCATAAATAAATAAAGACAACTCCTATGGCTCCTGCCGGTTGTCATACTCATCGACATGCAAGTCGTGATTCCTATTACAAGAACATGATCAATCTCATACATCACATATATCATTCATCATTCATCACAACCTTTGGCCATATCACATCACAAAACACTTGCTGCAAAAACAAGTTAGACGTCCTCTAATTGTTGTTGCAAGTTTTTACGTGGCTGCTATAGGTTTCTAGCAAGAACGTTTCTTACCTATGCCAAAACCACAACGTGAATTGCCAATTTCTATTTACCCTTCATAAGGACCCTGTTCATCGAATCCGATCCGACTAAAGTGGGAGAGACAGACACCCGCCAGCCACCTTATGCAACTAGTGCATGTCAGTCGGTGGAACCGGTCTCACATAAGCGTACGTGTAAGGTTGGTCCGGGCCGCTTCATCCTACGATGCCGCCGAATCAAGATAAGACTAGTAACGGCAAGCAAATTGACAATATCGACGCACACAACTACTTTGTGTTCTACTCGTGCATAGTAACTAAGCATAGACCTAGCTCATGATGCCACTGTTGGGGATCGTAGCAGAAATTAAAAATTTTCTACGCATCACCAAGATCAATTTATGGAGTATTATAGCAATGAGGGGAATATGAGTGCATCTACATACCCTTGTAGATCGCGAGCGGAAGCGTTCAAGTGAACGGGGATGATGGAGTCGTACTCGCCGTGATCCAAATCACCGATGACCAAGTGCCGAACGGATAGCACCTCCGCGTTCAACACACGTATGGTTGGGAAGACGTCTCCTACTTCTTGAGCTAGCAAGGGGAAAGGAGAGGTTGATGAAGATCCAGCAGCACGGCGGCGTGGTGGTGGATGCAGCAGGATCCCGGCAGGGCTTCGCCAAGCACAAGCGGGGAGGAGAGGTGTTACGGAGGGAGAGGGAGGCACCAAGAGCAAGGTGCCGCTGCCCTCCCTCCATTCCACTATATATAGGGGCTAGGGGGGGGCGCATGCCCCCTTGGAGATCCCATCTAAAAGGAGGGGCCCTGGGGGCAACGGCCCCCTTAGGGTTTCCAACCAGGGGGGCGCATGCCCCCTCGGGGGGCAACGGCCCCTTCCAACCCTAGGCGCCTTGGGCCCTTGGGTGGGGTGCACCAGCCCATCAGGGGCTGGTTCCCATGCCACTTCAGCCCATGGGACCCTCCGGGATAGGTGGCCCCATCCGGTGGACCCCCGGGACCCTTTCGGTGGTCCCGGTACAATACCGGTAACCCCCGAAACCTTCCCGCTGGCCGAAACTGGACTTCATATATATAAATCTTTACCTCCGGACCATTCCGGAACTCCTCGTGACATTCGGGATCTCATCCGGGACTCCGAACAACTTTCAGGTTACTACATACTAATATCTCTACAACCCTAGAGTCACCGAACCTTAAGTGTGTAGACCCTACGGGTTCAGGAGACACGCAGACATGACCGAGACGCCTCTCCGGTCAATAACCAACAGCGGGATTTGGATACCCATGTTGGCTCCCACATGCTCCTCGATGATCTCATCGGATGAACCACGATGTCGAGGACTTAATCAATCCCGTATTCAATTCGCTTTGTCAATCGGTACGTTACTTGCCCGAGACTCAATCGTCGGTATCCCAATACCTTGTTCAATCTCGTTACCGGCAAGTCACTTTACTCGTACCGTAATGCATGATCCCGTGACCAACCCCTTGGTCACATTGAGCTCATTATGATGATGCATTACCGAGTGGGCCCAGAGATACCTCTCCGTCATACGGAGTGACAAATCCCAGTCTCGATTCGTGCCAATCCAACAGACACTTTCAGAGATACCTGTAATGTACCTTTATAGTCACCCAGTTACGTTGTGACGTTTGGCACACCCAAGGCACTCCTACGGTATCCGGGAGTTGCACAATCTCATGGTCTAAGGAAATGATACTTGACATTCAGAAAAGCTACAGCAAACGAACTACACGATCTTTGAGCTAAGCTTAGGATTGGGTCTTGTCCATCACATCATTCTCCTAATGATGTGATCCCGTTATCAATGACATCCCCATGTCCATAGCCAGGAAACCATGACTATCTATTGATCAACGAGCTAGTCAACTAGAGGCTCGCTAGGGACACATTGTGGTCTATGTATTCACACATGTATTACGATTTCCGGATAATACAATTCTAGCATGAATAATAGACAATTATCATGAACAAGGAAATATAATAATCATTTTATTATTGCCTCTAGGGCATATTTCCAATAGTTAAAAACAGCCGGGACTATACGGTTGTGTCTGTCGGACCAGATTATTTATCATGTGATGGATGAGAATTCGCCGAAGAAGATCTGGGAGAAGCTGGAAAGTCAATTTATGTCCAAGACTGCGACGACCAAAGTGTATCTGAAGCAAAAGTTGTATGGAAAAAAGGCTACATGACCACATGTGTGTGCATGAGAGCAGTTTGGTTGGATCAAGTTCGGTCCCTTGTTCTGCTATATGGTACACGGAGAAGCAACAACAAATAGTGACAGAAAAAGAAGAAGAATTGTGCAGTTTGCATGGAAGTTTTTTTTCTGGGTCGGTTTGCTGTGATGGCTCGGAACACGTGGGCAGGTGGCGGAGGCGCGCGGGCAAGCGTGTCATGTGGATGTGCATACAAGGCTTGTGGAGTCTGGTGCATGTCGTGCAGCCGGACAGGTTCGGCTTGGTTGGACTAGATGGTCTGACGGATCGACGCAAGTCGGTTGTTACAGAAGACGATGGTGGAATCAGCGACGACGACGTAGGAGCGTGATGTTGATGGTGACCGACTTCTGGGACGTGGAAACACGTGGCACAAGCCCGAGGCTTGTGTGACTTCGACAAGACTATGGCGTGTGGTTGATTCAAGATGGCGTACACATGTGAGCTTGAAGTCGACGGGACGCGAGGGTGGACTGATCATCTACCATGGAGTCATGTTGAAGGTGGAGCTGGATTGAGGGGATGTGATGTAATGATCCAGGGAATCAAAGCCTATTCAGCAAGGGGGAAAAGCGAGTGGCACGCAGTTCGGACTGGATCCTAGTATGATGGAAGCGTGAAACTCGTCATCGGTCGGTGATGATCGGTGATACTCTGCAGTGGGGGTTGAGTGGTGTGGGTTTCGTGACCCTTGAGACTCGACCGGGACAGCGGGGGCTCGACGCGGTAATAGCGGCGAGGCGTGCGGTATGCATGGGACATGGAGACGGGCCAGGGCTCTGGTGGTCATACATGTGGTGAGACAACTGCGAATTTGGCTCGGGATGATTACAAGCAA
Source organism: Triticum dicoccoides (assembly GCF_002162155.2). NCBI lineage: Eukaryota > Viridiplantae > Streptophyta > Magnoliopsida > Poales > Poaceae > Triticum > Triticum dicoccoides. The sequence goes on from NC_041392.1 coordinate 261,389,048, forward strand.
TGGTGAAATTCCTCTAAGTTTAGACAGACGGTCAAGAAAGGAGCGGTGATATTGAGTTCAGGTAACTCTTATGTGTGACACCCAATATGTGAGTTGTTCAATTTCACGCAGGTCAGTGATCAGTGTGTAATAGCGTTGGACTGATACTCTGGAAGTTGGGAGCACAAACTAGAGTAACAAGGAACTTAATTTTGCTCGAGTGTTGACTGTGGTCAAGAAAAGAAGGAACTACAAGTTGCAGGTGGAGTCATATGGAGTCTTTGGAGTAGCAGCGATACTCATGGGATAAGCTCAAGTCCAATGTACATGAAAATTTGACGCATTGACAAATTCAGGGTGGTGGAGAATATTCGTCAAGGTGGAGTTTGTTAGAGTTGTGTCGAATATTGTGTATAAGGTAGGTTGCAGTTGGACTAGGAGTTGTATTGTGTTTACATAGGATGTGGAGTCGTGTCCAAATATGACACTTGTATCCTAGGCCTCTCATATATAGCGGGGCTAGACACACGATGTAACCTATGCCAACATAATAGCACAAACGCGCAAGGGGGAGCCGGCGGCGTGTGCCGGCGCCCGGGTGGCCGGTGTGCGGTATTGTGACGGTGTCACGAGGAGGAGCACCCGTAGTCAAGCCCCGGGGATGTAGCCATATCGGTGAACCTCGTTAACAAGTCTCGGTGTCGTGCTCGTGTGATTGCTTGGTCCTCGGATGATCAACGGTATGCCTCGAATTTATTCTAACAAAATGCATTTTTTTCCGTCCCGTATCTTAGTTTTACGGTTTGTGATTTTAAGAGGTGTGTTAGAGATGCTCTAAATGTGTAATACTCGTGGACCCCTTCTCCTGCCGCCAGCCCTGCCATTTGGCTACATGCCTTTTCTTCTCTACTTTTTTATTTTTAAGTTGCTGATTGTTTTATGAGATAGGTAACCGCTTTATTCCAAGCGGTTTCTTTTCTTCTCTACTAGAGTACTAGAATACGCATTGCATCCGTGTCTCTCTTGAATGCATATAGGCCGGCCAGCCATGGCGTACACTGGACACTCGCCAGCCTAGGAGCAGCTTCCAGCGCGCACGAGTTACAGCTGAAGCAGAGGCATGGGAATGGCGCATGTCCTCCTGGCGGCGGCGTTGGCCATGGTGGCCGCCGCGGCGACGGGGAGCGCGTCGCCGGCCGAGGGGATCCAGCCGCTGTCCAAGATCGCCATGAACAAGGCCACCGTTAACCTGCACGGCTCCGCGTACGTGCGGGCCACGCCGGCACTGCTCGGCGACCAGGTATGTAAAGCTAATTGCCTAGCTATTTTATTAATTAATATTCCCCAGCTTAATTTGACCAGCAGGCAAAATCTCTCTCGGGCCTGCTGGCTTTGGATTTGGGGTTTGGAAAGCAAAATTTTGTATAGCAGAATAGTGTGCTAGTTGTATCTTGCATCGAAGGGCAGAGCAGTCAAAGTATTAATTCAGGGGGACATTATATACAAAGTGAACCAACAGCTCCAGGCGACGTTTTGCAGAATTACTTTTTTTTCTTCGAAAAGGAGGGAGTTTTGCAGAATTACTAGTGCGGCTTTTGATTTGATTAGTACATACTTTTTACTGTCACCGCGAATATGCCGGATCACTTTTCCCAGGTAGCACTAAGCACCACTTTATCCTGATTCTGTGCTTCATATACTCATTGTTGCACTGGCTTCAGTGATTGAGTAAGCATTCGGTATATTCAGTGTTCCATTTTGGGACCCGGAGTTTTCGCAGATACTTTGTACGGAGTGCTTAACAATTCTATTAACCTGGTCATAGTGGAGAGTAACTTAGACTAGTGTCATATGTAAAGTAACATGATGGTAGTGTCATAGATGATCTTATTTATTAGCTTGTAGACTCATCTTGTCTTAGGAAGCGCTATGTTACAGTAACATATTATGTTACCACCTTACATTAAATACTTGCCACATAAGCAAAAAAATTTAGAGTGTGCTATGTTACTAGCTAAGTTACTCCCACTATGACTAGCCTTAGTTGACGTAATTTCTTCCGGTCTTGAGATGCACACAACGGGGTGCTTTGTGATGGTGCTTGTGCTTGGATATGAGAAATTGCCAACTGTTCTACTATGCCAAAATGAAAATAAAATATCTATGAAACTCAAACTGTTGAACTATCTCTGACAGGAAGAAGACACCGTATGGGTCACGGTGAAATACGGCTGGGAAAACCCCTCCGCCGATGACTGGATCGCCGTCTTCTCCCCCGCCGATTTCATGTAAGACCTTAATTAGGATTTATTTTTTCCATTAACATTTCAGTCGCAACAGATTCATTTCTGATCGCTGTTGAATCTCCTCTGACATTAATTCCAATATGCAGCTCGGGGTCGTGCCCTAACCCATCGAGGTACCCCGGCGAGCCGCTGCTCTGCACGGCGCCCATCAAGGTCAGTTGGTTAACTACTAACGAAGAATTTTATTATTTCAAATGTAGTATCAAGCGGATACAAAATATTATGAGTAACATCCGGTCTCTGCATAACTAGGATGCACAAAGCCAAACGCCAAAAGTCTGACACTAGAAAATGTAAGAAAACTGACAAAAATTGGCAACAGTAGAGTCTTATGGACCGACACTTTGCCTATGTCGAACTAGGCAGTGGATCGACCCAGACCAACCATGTTGGGAAAAAACCTCCGTAGCCGGTTGCTCCAACCGCGTACACACCGGCTTGAACAACGGTTGGTGGTCCGCTCGTTATAGCATAGACCACATATGAAGCGAGTGTACAACGGAAAATAACCTACAAAGGAAAAGCATTTTTGTCATTAAAATCAAATTATTTCTACATAGCCAAAGCGACCATAATAAAGCATACGCCCCCACCCTTATTAGCGTTTTGAAACTATTTGGAATTTCGTCTAGTCAATGACCAAATATATTGGCAATACTTGTTGACGGATACAAATTTGACGCTATTTGAATGACTGACCATGTAGAACGTGCACTTGCATTGAAAAAAGAGGTGTTTGATTGTCTCGTCATGGGCACAAAAGCAACACTTCTTACTCCTTGGCTAGTTGCATCGTCCAAGAATCAGTGGCGGAGCCAGAAACTCAATATAGAGGGGGCCAAACATGTTATATAATGTTAGACGGAGCCAAATCATCTAAATTTTGCTAATTATGTTTGAAAATGAAGGATTAGGAGCACATATAGCTGTACTTGTGAGGGCATAGGGGGGCCAAGGCCCCTGCCAGCACCCCCCTGCCTCCGCCACCGTGCAAGATTGTCTTTGGTTAGCACAACTCCCCCTACAAAGATACCACATAAATTTTTTAACTTTTAGTGAAATCTTTAACTTCTAAATTTTCACCATGGTCGAGCTGAACCTGAAATGATCTGTTGGTGCGTGGGGCTGCAGTATCAGTACGCCAACTACTCGGCCAACTACCTCTACGGGGGCAAGGGCGCCATCCGGTTCCAGCTCATCAACCAGCGCTCCGACTTCTCTTTCGCCCTCTTCACCGGCGGCCTCGAAAACGTAACCACTAGTTCTATTCTACCCTGTCCCGATCCCTTTTTTTTTGCATGTGAAGGACGTTCAGTGATTACATTTTGGTTTTGCAGCCGGCGCTGGTGACGGTGTCGAAGCAGGTGGCGTTCAAGAACCCCAAGGCGCCGGTGTTCCCGCGCCTGGCGCAGGGCAAGACCCACGACGAGATGGCCGTGACGTGGACCAGCGGCTACGACATCGGCGAGGCCTACCCGTTCGTGGAGTGGGGCGTGGTCGCCTCCGGCGGCAACCCCACGCGCACGCCCGCCGGGACGCTCACCTTCACCCGCGGCAGCATGTGCGGTACGTCCTAGTACTCGTACACGGAGCGTCAACTGATGGGCTAGATAGATAGTAGATCACATCATCCTGCACAAGATTTCACGTACCAGCTGACGAGAGAGTGTGTGCTCTCTGGTTTATTAAGGCGAGCCGGCGCGGACGGTTGGGTGGAGAGATCCCGGGTTCATCCACACGGCGTTCATGAGGGGACTGTGGCCCAACAAAGAGTACGTACGCACATATATTGCCAAACCGATTTAAGGAATTAATTTGCCCTTGAAAAAAATACTACTATGCAGCAGCAGTTCCTTCCCGTCCATGTTGATATTGCCAGCGTTTGCTGAAGACCAGTTCGTTTGTGATTCAGGTACTTGTACAAGATTGGGCATGAGCTCTCTGACGAAACGGTGGTGTGGGGCAGGTCCTACACTTTCCGGGCGCCGCCGACCCCCGGGCAGAACTCGCTGCAGCGCATCATCGTCTTCGGTGACATGGGAAAGGTACAAGATAGCGTGCGTGTCTCTTGGTAGCCGAACAGCATGAAAAATGTATGGGTGCTGTTGCCTCTGGGTAGAAGAAAGGAAGTGAGCTGGAAGAGGATATCACTCTTACGGACGCTACATTGGTTTGGCCTTTTCAGGCGGAGAGGGACGGGTCAAATGAGTTTGCCAACTACCAGCCAGGGTCGCTTAACACAACGGACAAGCTTGTTGAAGATTTGGACAACTATGACATCGTCTTCCACATCGGCGACCTGCCCTACGCCAACGGGTACCTCTCCCACTGGGACCAGTTCACCGCACAGGTCGCCCCCATCAGCGCCAACAAGCCCTACATGGTTGCAAGGTATGGTTTGGGCGTATACACACATCCTGTATGACATGACCATGTGGAGCAGTGTCAAGTAAGAAACGTCAGGGACAGAGTACTTATTCTCCTTGTCTTTTGTGTGCAGTGGCAACCACGAGAGAGACTGGCCCAGCACCGGCGGATTCTTCGACGTCAAGGACTCCGGTGGCGAGTGCGGCGTGCCGGCCGAGACCATGTACTACTACCCGGCCGAAAACAGAGCAAATTTCTGGTACGCACGGTTTTCAGTCCCAACAGAAATCCGAGTCATTTCCTGCAAAGTTCATGGCAAACTACTATTGTGTTTCAAATGACTCACGAAATGACTGGACTGCCACCGATGAATCTCAAGGTACAAGGTGGACTACGGGATGTTCCGGTTCTGCGTGGCGGACTCGGAGCACGACTGGCGGGAGGGGACTCCGCAGTACAAGTTCATCGAGGAGTGCCTCTCCACGGTGGACCGGAAGCACCAGCCGTGGCTCATCTTCGCGGCGCACCGGGTGCTGGGTTACTCCTCCAACTCGTGGTACGCCGACCAGGGCTCGTTCGAGGAGCCCGAGGGCCGGGAGAGCCTGCAGAAGCTGTGGCAGCGGCACCGCGTCGACATTGCCTTCTTCGGCCACGTCCACAACTACGAGCGTACTTGCCCGCTCTATCAGAGCCAGTGCGTCACCAGCGAGCGGAGCAACTACTCGGGCACCATGAACGGGACCATCTTTGTCGTGGCAGGCGGCGGCGGCAGCCACCTCTCGGGCTACACCAGCGCGACCCCCAAGTGGAGTGTGTTCAGGGATAAAGACTACGGGTTCACCAAGCTCACTGCCTTCAACCACTCGTCGCTTTTGTTCGAGTACAAGAAGAGCAGCGACGGCAAGGTGTATGACTCCTTCACCATCCATAGGGACTACCGCGACGTGCTCGGATGCGTGCATGACAGTTGCTTCCCCACCACACTTGCTACCTAACCATCGAGCTGACATGGAGTTTTTCTGTGTAATAAAACTGCTCGGCTGCACAACTAATGTGTGCTAATGAAGTGTGGAAGGCTATTTTTTTTTTTTGGAAAAAAGGGGTTGTCCTCCGATTTGAGAGGGGAGTTTTAGACCATGACCCACCAGTACCTATGCTCGACACCGATGGATACAACCCAGGGTTACATGCAGATCTGAGCCATGTTTTCTTGATAAAGGGTGTTTTTATTACTCACTTTGTTCCATAATGTAGTGCACCCATGTTTTTCGAGATCTAACTTTGACCGTAAATTTAACCAACGAGATCAGTGGTATAATTTTTGCTAAATTTATATCGAAAACACGAATTCAGTGGTATAATTTTTGCTCCCACAGCAGTCAGTCTCGGTAGTTAAATTTACGGTCAAACTTGAATCTCGAGAAGCGCGGGCGTACTACATTGTGGAATGGAGGGAGTAACTCATAATATTGCCTCAAAGGGATACAAGGTATAGACCCAAGGTATACACCATCCACTAGATGTGTCATCCATATATGAAACCTGCAATCTGACTGTCATCAATATATTGTAGAATTGAGAGGCCCTCGTCCACTAGATGGGGCACAAAACCTGCAATCTAACCGTCCTATTGAGCATGCTCAAAGCTCAATCATAATAGTCAACGTATCTATGACAATATTAAATAACATTGGACATCAGATATATTGACAGAGTCCTTTATCCTTCTTGAATTAATGGACAATATGACCATTGACTTGTATAGCGACACTACGGCTAGAGACGGAATTATCAACCAATGCATGCCATTTCTTGGAGAAACCCTTCATTCTTAGGGTCTGCTAAAGAAATGACCATTTGACTTTGTCAAGTTTTTCAAAGTCAGTTTTGAATATTACCCCACTCATGGTTTTCATGTGCATCTCGTGTAATGTCTCATGAAGGATAACTACTCCACCAAAGATTTCTTCCTTGCATGAAGGTTGTTTGAGAGGGCCGCACCACATGGTCAATTGTTACATTAATTGAGCCTATTAATGGTTGCTTTAGTTAAAAATTCAAGCTAATATTAAGGATGAAAATCAGCCTATACTGTTGGATCCGTTCAACCTCCTTAATCTTTGTCAAGTTGGCCGACATGTAGAAAATTAGACAGCACCATGTGATCCAACTGGATGACCACTTAGAAGTTATGGTAGAGCTCTGCGAGGAAGCCATTTGAACCTGCTGCCTCTCTCAAAGTGCTCTAGCTTAAGATGTGAGCTCAAGAAATGAAGGAAATAGGAACACAAAGTACGAGAGTACAATAAATGTGATGGGGTGTCCACCCGATCTTGGAGGGGCCAGGTTCCTTATATAGTCTCACAGATAAAACTAGCCATCTTTCCTCAAGATTCTCACTTGGCAGCACCAGGATCCTAACCAATCAGTTTGAGTTCTTTAGAAACCAGACACCTATGGGGAATTATATGCACAACATAAAAACATATCCGTAGAAACCACATTCAGTGATGTAGATTTGAGAATCGAACTCATATTGTGAGGAAACCAAAAACACCGAATGAACACTCTCATCTTTGTTTCACCGGTAGAAATCTTGGGGCACTCTTTGAGGTTCTTGTTGGGGAACGTAGTATTTCAGAAAAATTCCTACAATCACGCAATATCTATCTAGGAGAAGCATAGCAAAGAGCGGGGAGAGTGTGTCCACGTACCCTCGTAGACCGAAAGCGGAAGCGTTTAGTAACGCGGTTGATGTAGTCGAACGTCTTTGCGATCCAACCGAACCAAGTACCGAACACACGGCACCTCCGCGATCTGCACACGTTCAGCTCGGCCACGTCCCTCAAACTCTTGATCCAGTTGAGGCCGAGGGAGAATTTCGTCAGCACGATGGCGTGGTGACGGTGATGAAGTTACCGATGCAGGGCTTCACCTAAGCACTACGACAATATGACCGAGGTGGAAAATTGTGGAGGGGGGCACCGCACATGGCTAAGACGAATCTTGTAGTGCCTTTGAGGTGCCCCCTGCCCACGTATATAAAGGAGGGGGGAAGAGGAGGCCGGCCTAGGAGGGGCGCGCCTATAGGGGGAGTCCAACTAGGATTCCCAATCCTAATTGGAGTCCCCTTCTTTTTCCAAGAGGGGAGAGAGGGAAGGAGTAGGAGAGGGAGAAGGAAAGAGAGGGGGGCGCCGCCCCCTCCCTAGTCCAATTCGGACTTGCCATGGGTGGTGCGCAGCCACCCCTTGAGGCCCTTCTCTTCTTTCCCGTATGGCCCATTAAGGCCCACTACTTCCCCTGGCGAATTCCAGTAACTCTCTGGTACTCCAAAAAATACCCGAATCACTCGGAACCTTTCCGATGTCCGAATATAGCCTTCCAATATATCGATCTTTACGTCTTGACCATTTCAAGACTCCTCATCATGTCTGTGATCTCACCCGGGACTCCAAACAACCTTCGATACATCAAATCACATAACTCATAATACAAATCGTCATCAAACGTTAAGCGTGCGGACCCTACGGGTTCGAGAACTATGTAGAGATGACCGAGACACATCTTCGGTCAATAACAAATAGCGGAACCTAGATGCTCATATTAGCTCCTACATATTCTATGAAGATCTTTATCGGACAAACCGCATAACAACATACGTTATTCCCTTTGTCATCGGCATGTTACTTGCCCAAAATTCGATAGTCGGTATCCTCATACCTAGTTCAATCTTGTTATCGGCAAGTCTCTTTACTCGTTCCGTAATGCATCATCCTATAACTAACTCTTTAGTCACATTGCTTGCAAGGCTTATAGTGATGAGCATTACCGAGAGGGCCTACAGATACCTCTTCGACAATCGGAGTGACAAATCCTAATCTTGATCTATGCAAACTCAACAAACACCATCGGAGACACCTGTAGAGCATCTTTATAATCACCCAGTTATGTTGTGATGTTTGATAGCACACTAAGTGTTCATCTGGTAGTCGGGAGTTGCATAATCTTATAGTCATAGGAACATGTATAAGTCATGAAGAAAGCAATAACAACAAACTAAACGATCATAGTGCTAAGCTAACGGATGGGTCTAGTCCATCACATCATTCTCTAATGATGTGATCCCGTTCATCAAAGGACAACACATGTCCATGGCTAGGAAACTTAACCATCTTTGATTAACGAGCTAGTCAAGTAGAGGCATACTAGGGACACTCTGTTTGTCTATGTATTCACACATGTACTAAGTTTCCGGTTAATACAATTCTAGCATGAATAATAAACATTTATCATGATATAAGGAAATATAAATAACAACTATATTATTGCCTCTAGGGCATATTTCCTTCAGTCTCCCACTTGCACTAGAGTTAATAATCTAGTTCACATCGTCATGTGATTTCACACCAATAGTTCACATCTTTATGTGATTAGTTCACATCTTCAGGTGACTAATACCCAAAGGGTTTACTAGAGTCAATAATCTAGTTCACATCGCTATGTGATTAACACCCGAAGAGTGATCATGTTTTGCTTGTGAGAGAAGTTTAGTCTATGGGTCTGCAACCTTCAGATCCGAATGTATTTTGCAAATTTCTATGTCTACAATACTCTGCACGGAGCTACTCTAGCTAATTTCTCCCACTTTCAATATTTATCTAGATAGAGACTTAGAGTCACCTAGATCAGTGTAAAAAGCTTGCATTGACGTAACTCTTTACGACGAACTCTTTTATCACCTCCATGACCGAGAAATATTTCCTTAGTCCTCCAAGGATAATTTTGACCGTTGTCCAGTGATCTACTCCTAGATCACTATTATACTCCCTTGCCAAAATCATGCTAAGGTATACAATAGGTCTGGTATACAGCATAGCATACTTTATAGAACCTATGACTGAGGCATAGGGAATGACTTTTCATTCTCTTTCTATTTTCTGCCGTGGCCGGGTTTTGAGTCTTTACTCAATTTCACATCTTACAACTCAGGCAAGAACTCCTTCTTTGACCGATCCATTTTGAACTCCTTCAAAATCTTATCAAGGTATGTACTCATCGAAAGTCTTATCAAGCGTCTTGATCTATCTTTATAGATCTTGATGCCCAATATGTAAGTAGCTTTACAGGTAATCCTTTCTTTGAAAAACTCCTTTCAAATTCTCCTTTATGCTTTCCAGAAAATCTACATCATTTCCGATCAACAATATGTCATTCACATATACTTATCAGAAAGGTTGTAGTGCTCCCACTCACTTTCTTGTAAATACAGCCTTCACCGCAAGTCTGTATAAAACTATATGCTTTGATCAACTCATCAAAGCGTATATTCCAACTTCGAGATGCTTCCACCAGTCCATAGATGGACCGCTGGAGCTTACACACTTTGTTAACACCTTTAGGATTGACAAAACCTTCTGGTTGCATCATATACAACTCTTTTTTAATAAATCCATTAAGGAATGTAGTTTTGATATCCATTTGTCAGATTTCATAAAATGCGCCAACTGCTAACATGATTCGAATAGACTTTTAAACATCGATACGAGTGAGAAAATCTCATCGTAGTCAACACCTTGAACTTGTCGAAAACCTTTTGCGACAATTCGAGCTTTGTAGATAGTAACACTACTATCAGCATCCGTCTTCCTCTTGAAGATCCATTTATTCTGAATGGCTCACCGATCATCGGGCAAGTCAATCAAAGTCCATACTTTGTTCTCATACATGGATCCTATCTCAGATTTCATGGCCTTAAGCCATTTTGCGGAATCTGGGCTCATCATCGCTTCCTCATAGTTCGTAGGTTCGTCATGGTCTAGTAACATGACTTTCAGAACACGATTACCGTACCACTCTAATGTGAAACGTACTCCGGTTGACCTATGAGGTTCGGTAGTAACTTGATCTGAAGTTTCATGATCATCATGATTAACTTCCTCACTAATTGGTGTAGGCATCACTGGAATTGATTTCAGTGATGAGCTACTTTCCAATTCGAGAGAAGGTACAATTACCTCATTAAGTTCTACTTTCCTTCCACACTTCTTTCGAGAGAAACTCCTTCTCTAGAAAAGACCCACTCTTAGCAACAAAGATCTTGCCTTCGGATCTGTGATAGAAGGTGTACCCAACAGTTTCTTTTGGGTATCCTATGAAGACGCACTTCTCCGATTTGGGTTTGAGCTTATCAGGTTGAAACTTTTTCACATAAGCATGGCAACCCCAAACTTTAAGAAACGACAGCTTAGGTTTCTTGCTAAACCACAGTTCATACGGTGTCGTCTCAACAGATTTTTAGACGGTGCCCTATTTAACGTGAATGCAGCTGTCTCTAATGCATAACCCCAAAATGACAGTGGTAAATCGGTAAGAGACATCATAGATCACACCATATCTAATAAAGTACGGTTACGACGTTCGGACACACCATTACTCCGTGGTGTTGCAGGTGGCATCAGTTGTGAAACTTATTCCGCGTTGTTTTTAAATGAAGGCCAAACTCATAACTCAAATATTTGCCTCCGCGATCAGATCGTAGAAACTTTATTTTCTTGTTATGATGATTATTAACTTCACTCTGAATTTCTTTAAACTTATCAAATATTTCAGACTTGTGTTTCATTAAGTAGATATACCCATATCTGCTTAAATCATCTGTGAAGGTCAGAAAATAACGATACCCGCCACGAGCCTCAACACTCATCAGATCGCATACATCAGTATGTATTATTTCCAATAAGTCAGTGGTTCGCTCCATTGTTCCGGAGAACGGAGTCTTAGTCATCTTGCCCATGAGGCATGGTTCGCGAGCATCAAATGATACATAATCAAGTGATTCCAAAAGTCCATCCACATGGAGTTTCTTCATGCGCTTTACACCAATATGACCTAAACGGCAGTGCCACTAGTATATTGCACTATCATTATCAACTTTGCATCTTTTGGCATCAATTTTATGAATATGTGTATTACTATGACCGAGATTCAATAAACCATTCACCTTGGGTGTATGACCATAGAAGGTTTTATTCATGTAAACAGAATAACAATTATTCTTTGACTTAAATGAATAACTATATTGCAATAAACATGATCCAATCATATTATGCTCAACGCAAACACCAAATAACATTTATTTTAGGTTCAACACTAAACCTGAAGGTAAAGGGAGTGTGCGATGGTGATCTTATCAACCTTGGAATTACTTCCAAAACACATCGTCACCTCGCCCTCAACTAGTCTCTGTTCATTTTGTAACTCCCGTTTCAAGTTACTAATCATAGCAACTGAACCAATATCAAATACCTGGGGGCTACTATGAACACTAGTAAAGTACACATCAATAACATGTATATCATATATACTTTTGTTCACTTTGCCATCCTTCTTATCCGCCAAGTATTTAGGGCAGTTCCGCTTCCAGTGACCATTTCCTTTGCAGTAGAAGCACTCAGTTTCAGGTTTGGGTCTAGCTTAGGGCTTCTTCATGGGAGTGGCAACTTGCTTGGCATTCTTCAAGTTCCCTTTCTTTCCCTTGCCCTTTTACTTGAAACTAGTGGTCTTGTCAACCATCAACACTTGATGCTTTTCTTGATTTCTACCTTCGCCAATTTCAGCATCACGAAGAGCTCGGGAATCGTTTTACGTCATCCCTTGCATATTATAGTTCATCACTAAGTTCCAGTAACTTGGCGATAGTAACTAGAGAACTCTGTCAATCACTATCTTATATGGAAGATTAACTCCCACTTGATTCAAGCAATTGTAGTACCCATACAATCTGAGCACATGCTCACTGGTTGAGCTATTCTCCTCCATATTGTAGGCAAAGTACTGTCAGAGGTCTCATACTCTCGACAAGGGCATGAGTGTGAAATACTAATTTCAACTCTTGGAACATCTTATATGCTCTGTGGCGTTCAAAATGTTTTTGAAGTCCCAGTTCTAAGCCATAAAGCATGGCGCACTAAACTATCAAGTAGTCATCATACCGAGCTTGCCAAACGTTCATAACGTCTGCATATGCTCCTGCAATAGGTCCGTCACCTAGCGGTGCATCAAGGACATAATTCGTCTGTGCAGCAATGAGGTTAATACTCAGATCACGGATCTAGTACGCATCATTGCTACTATCATCTTTCAACATAGTTTTTCTCTAGGAACATATCAAAAAAGAGCGGGGAGCAACATCACGAGCTATTGATTTACAACATAATTATGCGAATACTACCAGGTACTAAGTTCATGATAAATTAAAGTTCAATTAATCATATTAATTAAGTGAATGAAATATGCACTAGAGGCAATAATAAAGTTATTATTTATTTCCTTATATCATGATAAATGTTTATTATTCATGCTAGGATTGTATTAACCGGAAACATGATACATGTGTGAATACATAGACAAAATAGAGTGTCACTATTATGCCTCTACTTGACTAGCTCGTTGATCAAAGATGGTTATGTTTCCTAGCTATAGATAAAGAGTTGTCATTTGATTAATGGGATCACATCATTAGGAGAATGATGTGATTGACTTGACCCATTCCGTTAGCTTAGCACTTGATCGTTTAGTATGTTGTTATTGCTTTCTTCATGACTTGTACATGTTCCTATGACTATGAGATTATGCAACTCCCGTTTACCGGAGGAACAATTTGTGTGCTACCAAACATCACAACGTAAATGGGTGATTATAAACGTGCTCCACAGGTGTCTCCGAAGGTACTTGTTGGGATGACGTATTTCGAGATTAGGATTTGTCACTCCTATTGTCGGAGAGGTATCTCTGGACCCACTCGGTAATGCACATCACTTAAGCCTTGCAAGCATTGCAACTAATGAGTTAGTTGTGAGATGATGTATTACGGAACGAGTAAAGAGACTTGCCGGTAACAAGATTGAACTAGGTATTGAGATACCGACGATCGAATCTCGGGCAAGTAACATACCGATGACAAAGGGAACAACGTATGTTGTTATGCGGTTTGACCGATAAAGATCTTCGTAGAATATGTAGGAGCCAATATGAGCATCCAGGTTCCGCTATTGGTTATTGACCGGAGACGTGTCTCGGTCATGTCTACATAGTTCTCGAACCCGTAGGGTCCGCACGCTTAAAGTTCAATGACAGTTATATTATGAGTTTATGTATTTTGATGTACCGAAGGTAGTTCGGAGTCCCGGATGTGATCATGGACATGACGAGGAGTCTCGAAATGGTAGAGACATAAATATCAATATATTGGACGACTATATTTGGATACCGGAATGGTTCCGGGTGAGATCGGGATAATGTCGGAGCACCGGGAGGTTATCGAAACCCCTCGGGAGGTATATGGGCCTTAATGGGCTTTAGTGGAAAGGAGGGGAAAGGAGCAAGAGAGGCCCCCCAAGCCCAATCCGAATTGGGAAGGGGGCCGGCCCCCCTTTCCTTCCTCCCTCCTTCCTCTTCCTTCCATCTCCCTCTCCAAATAGGAAAAAGGAGGAGTCCTACAACCGGTGGGAGTAGGACTCCCCCCTTGGGCGCGCCTCCTCCCCTTGGCCGGCCCTCTCATGTGTAGAATACTAGCAAGAGAATATCCCTCCTTTTTTATGTAATTGAAATGGTATTGACGAATAACAATTTCTTTTTTGTTCAATTCTGGACAAAAAAGAAAAGGAAAAAAGGAATTTATAGGGACAGTGTTACCCCCTATATCCCCTAGTTTATATTGTAGGAATAATAAAACAATTTAGCAGTCTGACACACTTACGTCCTTGCAAAGTAAATAATTATTATTGTAGTCGTAAGGAAAGTTGTGTACCATAGTCAGTAGCTAGGTATGGATAGGGAGGCATAGAATACATATGATGAGCTACAACAATGGTTGTAGAGCCTAGCATAGCTAGGTTAAGAGATAATTGAGCATGCCATGACGTTGTTAAGAAAAACTATATCCAAAATCCTTTTTATCCGGCATTAATTTGGAACCGCGTGCATCTAAAGCGCCCTTTACTAAAATCAATGTAGTTGTATGCAAACCTAGAGCAATAGCATGATGAACCAAGAAATCCCCAGGTCTCCATCTGATTCAATAAGGGGGAATTAGCCTTCTTGTCAAATGGCTATCCTTGACAAAGGGTACCATTTATACCATAATCTACAATGTAGCGGGTATAGTTTAGTGGTAAAAGTGTGATTCGTTCTATCTCGTCGTTAACTGAATTCTGAATAGAAAGATTAAGAAGAAAAAAAAGATTCAAAATAAAGTAAAGGTAGGCGGGGAATAACCTTATTTATGACAAGTTTCAAACTAGTAAAGGAAAAATCCCTCCCCAAATCGTGCTTGCATTTTTCATTGCACACGACTTTCCCTATGTAGAAATAGCCAATTTCTATTCCAAAGAGGAAGTTCTACTAATTTTTTTAATTAGTAAGTTGATTCACCTACTCTTTATTATAATAAAAAGAACATTTCAGAATGAACCTCCTCAATTGTAGCCAATATTTTATTGCGAATAATTCCGACAACCTCAGGAGAAAAAAAGGCATTTACTTATTATAGAGATGGTGCGATTTGACTCTTTTTTTTTGCTTTTTTTTAGCCCTACCTATACCTCAGTCTTACGAAAAAGAGAAGGGGTTGGCATAGAGAGAACCAAATTTGTAAAGCAAACAAACCCACGCTTCGGGAAGGTGAGGCGAACTAACAATTCCTTCCGTCGTGTATCCTCGATTGATGCGGAAATTTTCTTGTCTTTCCCGAATGCTAAGGAGAAGAAGAGGATTGAGTCAAAAGAAAAAGCTATTTTGGAGTTTTATCAACAATTTGCTTGTGTAGGTGGGGACCTGGTATTTTCGGAGTCCTTATGCGAGGAATTACAAAAGAAATTTTTTCAACAAAAATGTGAATTAAGAAAGTATAAGATTAAGAAAGCTCGTGGGTTAGAGATATAGAAAAGAAAAAGTAGAAAATGATTAAAAAAGAGGGAATTCCTAATCCAATCAAAAAACCCATTTTGGTCTTAGTGTGGATAGAGGATCTTCCTATGTTATACTATATAACTCTCATCCGTGAAATCACTTTGTCCATCATGATTCTTGGGAAGAGACATCGGCAATAATTCACCTTGGACAATTTATTTGTGAAAATGTATGTCTATTTAAATCGCACATAAAAAAATCCGGTCAAACGGCACGATTGCTGGAACGAACAGAATCTACGGGAACGAGATCTTTCTGTTGGCACGATATCTTTCAGGAACTGCGGTAATCCAATCCTTGAGCTAAGGACGAATGCTTGATTTGCAATCTTTCAAGACGATTTTCTTGTAGCAGATGTGGAATCCAGATTGGCATAACGGGTTCTACGTGAAGTCAGCCGTTCGTCATCATTTGAGGGTTCGGGTCCCAGGAATGGTTGAAGCCATACCCAATCGAAAAAGGATATTATCCAAACGCATTTCAAGTAATTGTAGTAAAACCTGGCCTGTTGACCTTTTTGCTTTTCCAGCGATATGTACATATCTAAGTAATTGTCGTTCTGTCAGACCATAATGAAAACGCAATTTCTGTTTTTCTTGTTAGTAGTACTATTAGTTACCGATCCCGGCTCTGTGAGTTCTTTCTTCCGTGATGAACTGTCGGCACCAGTCCTACATTTTTTTCTCTGTGGACCGAGGAGAAAGGGGGCTCAGCAGGAAGAGGATTGTACCATGAGAGAAGCACAGAGGTCAACCCGCTTCAAATATGGAACATGGATTCTGGCAATGCAACGGAGTTGGGTCCTCATATCGATCCGAATGAATCAGTCTTTCTACAGAGGTCAATCTTTGCCTATTAGGCAAGAGGATAGCAAGTTCTGGCAAGCTGCTGTAAGTTTTCGATGAAATCTTTAGTACTCTGTATGCCAAATTGAATGATGTGTTCATTCCAAAAAAAATTTAAAATGGGTAAAAGCCGAGAAGTTTTATATTTTTATATTATGAACCTTCGATTCTCAAATTTAAATTCTTCTACATTGAATGGGTAGCTGCCGTAGCGCCTGGTATGAGCCTCGTGGAGAAGCAATCGCTAGTCCACGGGGCTCATACTTCAGCGCTGCAGCGCTTGGTACTCGGACCTCGGCTCGAGGCATTTTCTCTACCCCTTCTTACCATGTGCGATGGCTCGAATCCATAGTCAATCCTACTTTCGATAGGACCAGTTGACAATTGAATCCAATTTTTCCCATTATTTGACTATCCATAATAGTGCGGAAAGAAAGCCCGGTACCCAAGTGAAATTACGATAAAAGAAAAGCATGGATATGGGGAGAGGTGGATAACTAGATTGGCATGTACTTAAAAAAGGGACTTACTTTATTTTAGAATTCCACAATGAAATACTCGCGAGGAGCTGGATGAGAAGAAACTCTCATGTCCAGTTTTGCAGTAGAGATGGAACTAAGAAAGAGAACCATCGACTATAACCCCAAAAGAACCAGTTTTATATGTTTCGGATATATTTACTTACATTTGATGGGTATTTGCGTGTTCATTTTCAAAATTACAGTAGCACTAAAGAGAGTTCCTTGTATTCAATATCCTTATGGGGAAAAAGGATACCCAAAGGAGTGAATAGGGATTTCGTTTTATCAACAACGAAGAGTGGAGTTTCTTTTTTTTCACAAAATATACCAAAAATTCAAGCAAATCCAAAGAGGGTTTTCCCGTCCGCTCATCAGAGAATATTTCTAGGTCCCAATATACCCAATGCCAGATCGCTGCCAAGAAACACAAGCCAGAAAACACAATATGCGTACCTGCCACACCTTGATAACAAGGATCTAATGAATTATGAGTTTAATAGATCCTGTTTAGCAGAAAGACGTATATTCCTTGCTCATTATCAGACAATCACTTATTCCCAAACCTCGTGTGGGACTAATCGTTTTCATTTACCATCTCATGGAAAACCCTTTTCGTTTATACGGAGGACAGGGGCATCCCATAGACACAACAATTGATCTCTTGGATCTTTTAGCCGTGTGCGGTGCCCCTCCACCATAGTCCACCTCGATAATATCATAGCGGTGCTTAGGCGAAGCCCAACGACGATAGAACATCATCATCGTCACCACACCGTCGTGCTGACAGAACTCTCCCTCAAAGCTTGGCTGGATTGGAGTTTGAGGGACGTCATCGAGTTGAACGTGTGTAGAACTTAGAGGTGCCATGTGTTCGGTACTTGATCGGTCGGATCGTGAAGACGTACGAATACATCAACCGCGTTGTGCTAACGCTTTTGCTTTCGATCTACGAGGGTACGTGGACACACTCTCCCCTCTCGTTGCTATGCATCACCATGATCTTGTGTGTGCGTAGGAAAATTTTGAAATTACTACGTTCCCCAAAAGTGGTATCAGAGCCAGGTTTTATGCGTTGATGTTATATGCACGAGTAGAACACAAGTGAATTGTGGGTGGTACAAGTCATACTGCTTACCAGCATGTCATACTTTGGTTCGGCGGTATTGTTGGATGAAGCGGCCCGGACCGACATTACGCGTACGCTTACGCGAGACTGGTTCTACCGACGTGCTTTGCACACAAGTGGCTGACGGGTGTCAGTTTCTCCAACTTTAGTTGAACCGAGTGTGGCTATGCCCGGTCCTTGAGAAGGTTAAAACAACACTAACTTGACGAACTATCGTTGTGGTTTTGATGCGTAGGTAAGAACGGTTCTTGCTCAGCCCGTAGTAGCCACGTAAAACTTGCAACAACAAAGTAGAGGACGTCTAACTTGTTTTTGCAGGGCATGTTGTGATGTGATATGGTCAAGACATGATGCAATATTTTATTATATGAGATGATCATATTTTGTAACTGAGTTATCGACAACTGGCAGGAGGCATATGGTTGTCGCTTTATTGTATGCAATGCAATCTCCCTGTAATTGCTTTACTTTATCACTTAGAGATAGTCGTAGAAGCAACAGTTGGCGAGACAACAACGATGCTACGATGGAGATCAAGGTGTCGCGCCGGTGATGATGGTGATCATGACGGTGCTTCGGAGATGGATATCACAAGCACAAGATGATGATGGCCATATCATATCACTTAAATTGATTGCATGTGATGTTTATCTTTTATGCATCTTATTTTGCTTTGATTGATGGTAGCATTATAAGATGATCTCTCACTGAATTTCAAGATAAAAGTGTTCTCCCTGAGTATGCACCATTGCCAAAGTTCGTCGTGCCCAGACACCACGTGACGATCGGGTGTGATAAGCTATACGTCCATCTGCAACGGGTGCAAGCCAGTTTTGCACACGCAGAATACTCAGGTTAAACTTGACGAGCCTAGCATATGCAGATATGGCCTCGGAACACTGAGACCGAAAGGTCGAGTGTGAATCATATAGTAGATATGATCAACATAGTGATGTTCACCATTGAAAACTACTCCATTTCACGTGATGATCGTTTATGGTTTAGTTGATTTGGATCACGTGATCACTTAGATGATTAGAGGGATGTCTATCTAAGTGTGAGTTCTTAAGTAATATGATTAATTGAACTTAAATCTATCATGAACTTAGTACCTAATAGTATTTTGCATGTCTATGTTTCTTGTAGATAGATGGCTCGTGTTGTTGCTCCATTGAATTTTAATGCGTTCCTTGAGAAAGCAAAGTTGAAAGATGATGGTAGCAATTACAAAGACTGGGTCCGTAACCTGAGAATTATCCTCATTGCTGCATAGAAGAATTACGTCCTAGAAGCACCGCTAGGTGCCAAACCTGCTGCAGGAGCAACACCAAATGTTATGAAGTCTGGCAGAGCAAAGCTGATGACTACTCGATAGTTCAGTGTGCCATGCTTTACGGCTTAGAACCGGAACTTCAATGATGTTTTGAACGTCATGGAGCATATGAGATGTTCCAGGAGTTGAAGTTAATATTTCAAGCAAATGCCCGGATTGAGAGATATGAAGTCTCCAATAAGTTCTACAGCTGCAAGATGGAGGAGAATAGTTCTGTCAGTGAGCATATACTCAGAATGTCTGGGTATAACAATCACTTGATTCAACTGGGAGTTAATCTTCCGGATGATAGCGTCATTGACAGAATTCTTCAATCACTACCACCAAGCTACAAGAGCTTCGTGGTGAACTATAACATGCAAGGGATGGATAAGACGATTCCCGAGCTCTTTGCAATGCTAAAGGCTGCGGAGGTAGAAATCAAGAAGGAGCATCAAGTGTTGATGGTCAATAAGACCACCAGTTTCAAGAAAAAGGGAAAAGGGAAGAAGAAGGGGAACTTCAAGAAGAACAACAAACAAGTTGCTGCTCAAGAGAAGAAACCCAAGTCTGGACCTAAGCCTGAGACTGAGTGCTTCTACTGCAAGCAGACTGGTCACTGGAAGCGGAACTGCCCCAAGTATTTGGCGGATAAGAAATATGGCAGGGTGAACGAAGGTATATGTGATATAGATGTTATTGATGTGTACCTTACCAGAGCTCACAGTAGCACCTGTGATTTGATACTAGTTCTGTTGCTAATATTTGCAACTCAAAACAGGGACTACGGATTAAGCGAACACTGGCTAAGGACGAGGTGACGATGCGCGTGGGAAATGGTTCCAAAGTCGATGTGATCGCCATCAGCACACTACCTCTACATCTACCTTCGAGATTAGTTTTAGACCTAAATAATTGTTATTTGGTGCCAGCGTTGAGCATGAACATTATATCTGGATCTTGTTTGATGCGAGACGGTTATTCATTTAAATCTGAGAATAATGGTTGTTCTATTTATATGAGTAATATCTTTTATGGTCATGCACCCTTGAAGAGTGGTCTATTTTTTACGAATCTCGATAGTAGTGATACACATATTCATAATGTTGAAGCCAAAAGATACAGAGTTGATAATGATAGTGCAACTTATTTGTGGCACTGCCGTTTAGGTCATATTGGTGTAAAGCACATGAAGAAACTCCATACTGATGGACTTTTGGAATCACTTGATTATGAATCACTTGATTATGAATCACTTGGTACTTGCGAACCATGCCTCATGGGCAAGATGACTAAAACGTCGTTCTCCGGAACTATATGGAGCGAGCAACTGATTTGTTGGAGATCATACATACTGATGTATGTGGTCCAATGAATGTTGAGGCTCGCGACGGGTATCGTTATTTTCTCACCTTCACAGATGATTTAAGCAGATATGGGTATATCTACTTAATGAAACATAAGTCTGAAACATTTGAAAAGTTCAAAGAATTTCAGAGTGAAGTTGAAAATCATCATAACAGGAAAATAAAGTTTCTACGATCTGATCGTGCAGGAGAATATTTGACTTACGAGTTTGGTCTACATTTGAAACAATGCGGAATAGTTTCGCAACTCATGCCACCCGGAACACCACAGTGTAATGGTGTGTCCGAAGGTCATAATCATACTTTACTAGATATAGTGCGATCTATGATATCTCTTACTGATTTACCGGTATCGTTTTGGGGTTATGTTTTAGAGACGGCCGCATTCACGTTAAATAGGGCACCATCAAAATCCGTTGAGACGACTCCTTATGAAATGTGGTTTGGCAAGAAACCAAAGTTGTCATTTCTTAAAGTTTGGGGCTGCGATGCTTATGCAAAAAAGCTTCAACCTGATGAGCTCGAACCCAAATCGGAGAAATGTGTCTTCATAGGATACCGAAAGGAAACTGTTGGGCACACCTTCTATCACAGATCCGAAGGCAAGACATTCGTTGCTAAGAATGGATCCTTTCTAGAGAAGGAGTTTCTCTCGAAAGAAGTGAGTGGGAGGAAAGTAGAACTTGATGAGGTATCACTACCTGCTTCCTTATTGGAAAGTAGTTCATCACAGAAACCAGTTCCTGTGACGTCTACACCAATTAGTGAGGATGTTAATGATGATGATCATGAAACTTTAGATCAAGTTTGTTACTGAACCTTGTAGGTCAACTGGAGTAAGATCCGCACCAGAGTGGTATGGTAATCCTGTTCTGGAGGTTATGTTACTAGACCATGACGAACCTACGAACTATGAAGAAGCGAAGGTGAGCCCAGGTTCCGCAAAATGGCTTGAGGCCATGAAATCTGAGATGGGATCCATGTATGAGAACAAAGTGTGGACTTTGGTTGACTTGCCTGATGATCGGCAAGCCATCAAGAATAAATGGATCTTCAAGAAGAAGACTGACGCTGATGGTAATGTTACTATCTATAAAGCTCGGCTTGTTGCAAAAGGTTTTCGACAAGTTCAAGGGATTGACTATGATGAGACCTTCTCACCCGTAGCGATGCTTAAGTCTGTCCGAATCATGTTAGCAATTGCCGCATTTTATGATTATGAAATTTGGCAAATGGATGTCAAAATTGCATTCCTGAATGGATTTCTGGAAGAAGAGTTGTATATGATGCAACCGGAAGGTTTTATTGATCCAAAAGGAGCTAGCAAAGTGTGCAAGCTCCAGTGATCCATTTATGGACTGGTGCAAGCCTCTCGGAGTTGGAATAAACATTTTGATAGTGTGATCAAAGCATATAGTTTTATAGAGACTTTTGGAGAAGCATATATTTACAAGAAAGTGAGTGTGAGATCTGTAGCATTTCTGATATTATATGTGGATGACATATTATTGATTGGAAATGATATAGAATTTCTGGATAGCATAAAAGGATATTTGAATAAGAGTTTTTCAATGAAGGACCTCGGTGAAGCTGCTTATATATTGGGCATCAAGATCTTTAGAGATAGATCGAGACACTTAATTGGACTTTCACAAAGCACATATGAGGGAGTCTTGGATTAGGGGGTGTCCGGATAGCCGGACTATACCTTCGGCCAGACTCCTGGACTATGAAGGTACAAGATTGAAGACTTTGTCCCGTGTCCGGAAGGGACTTTCCTTGGCGTGGAAGGCAAGCTTGGCGATACGGATATGTAGATCTCCTACCATTGTAACCGACTCTGTGTAACCCTAACCCTCTCCGGTGTCTATATAAACCAAAGGGTTTTAGTCCGTAGGACAACAATCACAACGTACAATCATACCATAGGCTAGCTTCTAGGGTTTAGCCTCCTTGATCTCGTGGTAAATCTACTCTTGTACTACCCATATCATCAATATTAATCAAGCAGGAGTAGGGTTTTACCTCCATCGAGAGGGCCCGAACCTGGGTAAAAACATCGTGTCCCTCGTCTTCTGTTACCATCCGCCTAGATGCTCAGTTCGGGACCCCCTACCCGAGATCCGCCAGTTTTGACACCGACATTGGTGCTTTCATTGAGAGTTCCTCTGTGTCGTCACTTTTAGGCCCGATGGCTTCTCCGATCATCAACAACGATGCAATCCAGGGTGAGACCTTTCTCCCCGGCCAGATCTTCGTATTCGGCGGCTTTGCACTGTAGGCCAATTCGCTTGGTCATCTGGAGCAGATCGAAAGCTACGCCCCTGGCCATCAGGTCAGATTTGGAAGTTTGAGCTACATGGCCGACCTCCGTGGAGACTTGATCTTCGACGGATTTGAGCCGCAGCCGAGCGCGCCGCACTGTCATGATGGGCATGATCTAGCTCTGCCGCCGAACAGTGCCCTGGAGGCCGCACCCGCATCAGCTCCGACCCTTAATTCAGAGCCAACTGCGCCAATCAAGGATGGGTGGTTAGACACCGCCTCGGGGGCTGCAATCTCTACAGCGATTGAGCCGAACACCAGACCTATTCTCTGCGAAGCCCGTGACTCCAAGGAGTCAGACTCCTCTCCAGACTCCGAGCCCTCCGCGCCCCTACCGA
Organism: Triticum dicoccoides; assembly: GCF_002162155.2. Lineage (NCBI taxonomy): Eukaryota > Viridiplantae > Streptophyta > Magnoliopsida > Poales > Poaceae > Triticum > Triticum dicoccoides. The sequence continues at coordinate 261,412,502 of NC_041392.1, forward strand.
TCGAACCCGATTGGGCGCCGATCATGGAGTTCACCGCCGCGGACATCTTTCAGCACTCGCCCTTCGGCGATATTCTGAATTCACTAAAGTCTCTCTCTTTATCAGGAGAGCCCTGGCCGGACTATGGTCAGCAAGGTTGGGATGCGGATGATGAAGAAATTCAAAGCCCACCCACCACCCACTTTGTAGCCACTGTCGATGATTTAACCGACATGCTCGACTTCGACTCCGAAGACATCGACGGTATGGACACCGATGTAGGAGACGATCAAGAACTAGCGCCTATAGGGCAATGGAAAGCCACCTCGTCGTATGATATATACATGGTGTACACCCCAAAAGAAGGCAATGGCGATGGAACAGTGGAGGATGACCCCTCCAAGAAGCAGCCTAAGCGCCGGCGTCAGTGGCGCCGCTCTAAATCCCGCCAAAGCAAAAACGGTGATTCCGGCACTGGAGATAATAACACCCCGGACAGTGCCGAAGACAACCACCTCCAGCAAGATTCAGCACAGGAGGATGGAGAAGCCATCCCTCATGAGAGAGCGGCAGACAGAGAGGTCGAGGACGATAATTATATGCCTCCCTCTGAAGACGAGGCAAGCCTCGACGACAACGAATTTGTCGTGCCGGAGGATCCCGTCGAACAAGAGTGTTTCAAACGCAGGCTTATGGCCACGACGAGCAGCCTCAAGAAAAAACAGCAACAGCTTAGAGCTGATCAAGATTTGCTAGCCGACAGATGGACTGAAGTCCTTGCGGCCGAAGAGTATGAACTCGAACGCCCCTCCAAGAGCTACCCAAAGCGCAGGCTGCTACCCCGATTAGAGGAGGAAGCACCTAAACCTACATCACCAGCGCATGATGCGGCCGACCAGCCACCCCGTGGCCGCGACAGAGAGGCCTCTCGGCCCTCCACTCAAGCCGCACCCTGGCGCCACTCAAAAAATACCAAGGCACGGGAAAATGCGCCAAACCTACGAGATATATTGGAGGACAAGGCAAGGCAAACAAGATCGATCTACGGATCGCGTGGGCGCCCCACGGCACGAGACGGTAATTATCACTCCGGATACAGTAAATCCGGCCGGGCCGAACACAGTAGAAAAGCTTGTTTGAGCTGCATCGTGATATAGCCCAATACAGAGGCGCCGCACAACCACTATGCTTCACAGATGAAGTAATGGATCATCAAATCCCCGAGGGTTTCAAACCCGTGAACATCGAGTCATACGATGGCACAATAGATCCTGCGGTATGGATCGAGGACTATCTCCTTCATATCCACATGGCCCGCGGTGATAACCTACACGCCATCAAATACCTCCCACTCAAGCTTAAAGGACCAGCTCGGCATTGGCTTAACAGCTTGCCAGCAGAATCAGTTGGTTGTTGGGAGGACCTGGAAACCGCATTCCTCGACAATTTCCAGGGCACTTATGTGCGACCACCAAACGCCGATGACCTTAGCCACATAATTCAGCAGCCAGAGGAATCGGCTAGACAATTCTGGACATGGTTCCTAACCAAGAAAAATCAAATCGTCGACTGTCCGGACGCAGAGGCCCTAGCAACCTTCAAGCATAACATCCGCGACGAGTGGCTTGCACGGCACCTAGGACAGGAAAAGCCGAAATCAATGGCAGCCCTCACCACACTTATGACCCGCTTTTGCGCGGGAGAAGACAGCTGGCTAGCTCAAAGCAATAACATGACTAAGAGCCCTGGTAATTCGGATACCAAGGATAGCAGTGGCAGGTCGCATCGCAATAAGCAAAAGCGCCGCATTAACGGCGACAATACTGAGGATACGACAGTTAATGCCGGATTCAGAGGCTCTAAACCCGGTCAGCGGAAAAAGCCATTCAAAAGAAATACTCCGGGCCCATCCAGTTTGGACCGAATACTCGACCGCTCATGCCAGATACATGGCACCCCCGAAAAACCAGCCAATCACACCAACAGGGATTGTTGGGTGTTCAAGCAGGCAGGCAAGTTAAATGCCGAAAGCAGAGACAAGGGGCTGCATAGCGATGACGAGGAGGAGCCCCGGCCACCGAACAACAGTGGACAGAAAGGTTTTCCCCCACAAGTGCGGACAGTGAACATGATATACACAACCCACGTCCCCAAGAGGGAGCGGAAGCGTGCGCTAAGGGACATATACGCGATGGAGCCAGTCGCCCCAAAGTTCAACCCATGGTCTTCCTGCCCAATCACTTTTGATCGAAGGGACCACCCCACTAGCATCCGTCATGGCGGATTCGCCGCATTGGTTCTAGACCCAATTATTGACGAATTTCACCTCACTAGAGTCCTTATGGACGGCGGCAGCAGCCTGAACCTGCTTTACTAGGATACAGTGTGGAAAATGGGCATCGATCCCTCGAGGATTAAACCCACTAAAACGACCTTTAAAGGCGTCATACCAGGTGTAGAGGCCAACTGTACAGGCTCAATTACACTTGAAGTGGTCTTCGGATCTCCGGATAATTTCGAAGCGAGGAGTTAATCTTCGACATAGTCCCGTTCCGCAGTGGCTATCATGCACTGCTCGGGCGAACTGCATTTGCCAAGTTCAATGCGATGCCGCACTACGCATACCTCAAGCTCAAAATGCCAGGCCCTCGAGGAGTCATCACGGTCAATGGAAACACCGAACGCTCTCTCCGAACGGAGGATCATAGGACGGCTATCGCAGCGGAAGTACAAAACAACCTTTCAAGGCAATTCTCCAGTCCGGCCATTAAACGTCTGGACACCATCAAGCGCGCCCGGAGTAACGTACAACAAGACCGCCTGGCATGTTCCGAGCAAGCGTAGCAATGCGGCCCCAACCCCAGCCCTCGCGAACATGCGAAACCAGTGTTGCGCGTACATAACTACGCTCTGGAAATACCATGGGCACAGGGGGAGGGGCACCATCATGGCACACCCGAAACGCGGCTTAAACCGCACTAGGGGCTGCCGATTTCTTAATTTTCTCTTATTTTCAGGACTCCATTCTTCGGAAGGCTTGTCCGGCAGTACAATTGCCGCACAAACGATACAACCAGGGAAGCAGAAGGCTACGCCGCACTATGGAACTCTAAGGTGGTCTCTATAATGAGCAGTATACCTGTTTCACATACCATTCCGCAGCTCGCCCCTGGAAAGGACATGTTAAATAGTCCAATCTTTTGCTTATTGCACTATTTGTATCGTTCTGCTTTGATCGCGACTTTTTTAAATAAACAATGCATAGCTTCCGTCTATTATTTCATTACTCTTTTTTATGAATATATGTTCATTAATGACATGTTGCACCCGTAAACTTTGGTACGGCCAATACGCCAGGGGCTTAAGTACCCCACAATACGGTGTGAGAAGTCCGAACACTTTCACAAGTGTGGCACCCCGAACTTATAGCATTATATGCATCGACTCCGAATCATGTCTTGGGTCAATAGTTGGGTTTGCCCGGCTCCTATGTTTTGGTACCTTACGTTCCGTTATATCGGCTAAGATAGCACTAGGAGAACTACTGCGATTGTGCCCCAATTGAGCTGGGCTAAGCACCTCAGTAGAGAAAGCTAAAACTGACCGTCATGATGAGGCGAGAGCTAGTCGCTGTTCGAGAGGTTTTCGAGTCCCTAAAGACTTATGCCGCTTAGAGCGAGGAGTCGGCTTTGTCCGGCCTAGGCGTGGATAGCGCCCCGAACTCGGTCTTTCAAACACTAGGGGCTTCGCCGAAATTTAAAATTATAGAATTCTATGGCTAAGTGAGAGTGTTCAGCATTATAGTCTGATTGCCTTGTTCGTTGTGTTGAGCGCCTCCCTCGAAGGACCCAAGAATGGGAAAAAGAGCGCTCATGTTTATCCCGAACACCCCAGCACTCGTGGCATGGGGGAAGAAGCCGACGACTCGCCATCTCTCAAATTTGATAAACGGCCGCACAGAAGGTAATATTTTAAATTCAAAAGCGTTGCTTAGCGCATATGAACAAGTTTTCAGCGTACATGATCACAAGTACGAGTTTACTCAAAAATTACATCTTTGGAGCATTCATCCGCTATAAGGCGGGACCCTTCAGGACGCCCTCATAATACACTTCCGGGACACGATGCTCCTTGCCCGGCGGCGGCCCGTCCTTCACCAGCTTCTCCGCATCCATCTTGCCCCAGTGCACTTTAGCACGGGCAAGCGCCCTACGGGCACCTTCGATGCATAAGGAGCGCTTGATTACTTCAAGCCGTGGACAGGCATCCACCAGCCGCCTCACCAGCCCGAAGTAGCTCCCAGGCAGAGCCTCTCTAGGCCAAAGCCGAGCTATGAGGCCCTTTATGGCCTGTTCGGCCAACTTGTGGAGCTCCACCATTTGCTTCAGCTGGTCGCTCAAAGGCACCAGGTGTCCGGCCTCAGCATACTGAGACCAGAACACCTTCTCCGTCGAGCTCCCCTCCTCGGCTCGGTAGTAGGCGGCGGCATCAGACGCACTGCGGGGCAAATCTGCGAATGCTCGTGGAGAGCTCCGGACTCGGGTAAGTAACAAGTAATTCACTTTCACGTGCTTGCTTTGCATAATGAATGCCTTACCCACAACTAACTTCTTCATCGCTTCAATTTCTTGGAGGGCTTTCTAGGCTTCGGCCTTGGCAAACTTCGCGCTTTCGAGGGCTGCCGCAAGCTTGGACGCTTGCGTCTTTGAGTCAAGCTCCAAACTCTCGTGTTTTTTCACGAGAGCCTGGAGCTCTTTCTGTACCTCCTCCACCCGCGCCTCCTGCTTCCCTCTCTCTGTGCGCTCTGCGGCCACTCTGTTTTCGGCCTCGGACAGCGCTTTCTTAAGGGTTGCCACCTCGGTCGTGACCCCTATAATAGCACATTGATCCTATCATTTTTTGCAACCACATCTTCTCTATATACTTGCGCAAGGTATTACTTACCTTCCTTCTCCTCGAGTTGCCTCTTGGCATGGCCGAGCTCGTTCTCGGACCGCGCGAGGTTTTGCTTCAATGTATCCACCTCCGCAGTCAGTGCGGCGGAGGCCAGCAGCGAAGCCTGCATACGCATATTGACTTGATTATGTTAGACTCCTGCGTATGTTATTAGATCCTCTATTCGGCTTTTCTTTCCGAACACCGAACAGAGCATCAGGGGCTACTGTCTATGCGGTAATATTTTTACATATTCTTTACTTACCTCAAAGCCTGTTAGAAGGCTGGCACAGGCTTCAGTCAGTCCGCTCTTCGCGGACTGAACCTTCTGGATCACCGCACTCATAATAGTGTGGTGCTCCTCGTCAATGGAGGCGCCGTTAAGCACCTTCAACAAATTGTCCGGTGCCTCCGGTTGGATGGAGGTCACCGGCTCGGTAGGCTTGCTCCTCTTGGAAGGAGGCTGCCTACCAGTGTCCGGAACCGTTGAAGGTTCCGGCGCGGTGTCCAGCTCAAGGCCGGACTTGGAGCCCTTGGGGGTTCTATCCCCTTTACGCTTGGAGTCCGGGAGGTCGCCTTGCGGCGCCTCCAGGACCACCTCCTCCTGGCTTGGAACCTGTTGGGATGCCACCTCGGCGTCATCCGTAGGGTGGGCAGAGGTAGCCGTTGGAAGCAAATTCACATCCGACGAATCTAGGGAGCCGCTCGACGACTCGTCGAGCCCGGCCTTGGGCGGACTGCATAGTCATATTCGGCGTAAGGAGGAGTTGTGCAAGAAAGGAACACTATGAATTGCTCTGGTGTCCGAATACTTACGATCTCGTCAGGGGCTTGGCCCTGTGCAGCCACTCCTCTTCGCCATCGTCAGTGTTGGTGGAGTAGTTCGGAGGAAGGGTCTTCCCCTTCTTGGACCCCTCGGCCTCCCCAGTTGGGGCGGCCTTCCTTTTCTTCCCTCCCCTCGCTGGAGGGGAAGAGGTCTCTTCTTCCTCCTCCTCGTCTTCACGGGAGGAGTGCGTCTTGGAGTCGTCGGATGATGAATCTGACACCTCCAGGCGCCGGGCACTCTTTCGAGTCCCCGTGGCCTTCTTCTTGGCCTTCTTCTCTAGCACCACGTAGGGTGCCGGAACCAGCAGCTTCGCCAAGCGAGCGTCCGCTGGGCCTTCGGGCAAAGGAGCCGGACAGTTGATCTGTCCGGACGTCTCCTTCCAATCCTGTCAAAGGTAAGGGAGCTTAGATCCCACATAGAGTCAAACTATGAAAAACTAATACCCTACAAAAGGTAAAAACAGCTTACCGCACTAGCGTGACGCTGCGTGCTGAATCCGCGATCCTCGGTAGCGGATGCGGGGGCCTCGGCGCCCTTGAAAAGCACCTTCCAGGCATCTTCGTACGTCATGTCGAAGAGCCTGCTCAGAGCTCGGTGCTGCGCCGGGTCGAACTCCCACAGGTTGAAAGCCCGTTGTTGACACGGGAGGATCCGGCGGATGAGCATAACCTGGACTATGTTGACAAGTTTGAGCTTCTTGTCCACCAGGGTTTGGACGCATTTTTGGAGTCCGATCTACTCTCCTTTTTTACCCCACGACAGGCCCGTCTCTTTCCAGGAGGTGAGCCGCGTAGGGGGTCTGGATCGAAACTCGGGGGCTGCGACCCATTCAGGGTCGCGCGGCTCGGTGATGTAAAACCACCCTGATTGCCACCCCTTTAGGGTCTCCACGAAGGAGCCCTCGAGCCATAGGACGTTGGGCATCTTGCCCACCATGGCGCCTCCGCACTCCGCCTGGGTGCCGCGTACCACCTTCGGCTTGACATTGAAAGTCTTGAGCCATAGGCCGAAATGGGGGCGGATGCAAAGGAAAGCCTCGCACACGACAATAAACGCCAAGATGTTGAGGACAAAGTTCGGGGCCAGATCGTGGAAATCCAGGCCATAGTAGAACATGAGCCCCCGGACAAATGGGTGGAGAGGAAGCCCAGTCCATGGAGGAAATGGGGGAGGAACACCACCCTCTCATGGGGCCTAGGGGTGGGGATGAGCTGCCCCTCTTCGGGAAGCCGGTGCGCAATGTCGTTAGACAAGTATCCAGCCTTCCTCAATTTTTTGATGTGTCCCTTCGTGATGGAGGAGGCCATCCACTTGCCTCCCGCTCCGGACATGGCTAGAGAAGGTTGAGGTAGGGTGTGCGGACTTGGGCGCTGGAGCTCGAGTGCGTGGAAATGCATAGGCAAAGGAGGAAGAAGGCGCGGATGAAAAGGTAGATCCTTATCCCCTTATATGGGCGGACGCGACTATGCGTCCCCACCAGCCTGGTAAAACTCGCTTATCTCCCAAGCACCGTAATCAATGGCGCGGTTGGGTTACCAACGCCCGTATTGATTAGAATCCCGGGATAAGGGGACATGATCTCTGCTTTGACAAGACGTGCCAAGGAAACTGCCTCGCTAAACGCGCTGAGGTGGGACAGTAAAACGATTCGAATAAAGACTTGGCCATGGTGTGATGTCATGCTATGGAATACGTCAGCAGATTAGATTTGTGTAAATATTATTCTCTCTATGGCAATATGTGGAAACTTATTTTTGCAGAGCCAGACACTACCTTTGTGTTCAAAATCTTCTATGAAGTACTTGGAGGAGGAACCCACCTTGCAATGCCGAAGACAATCTGTGCACCGGACTCGTCGTCATTGAAGCCTGGTTCAGGGGCTGCTGAGGGAGTCCTGGATTAGGGGGTGTCTGGATAGCCGGACTATACCTTCGGCTGGACTCCTGGACTATGAAGATACAAGATTGAAGATTTCATCCCGTGTCCGGAAGGGACTTTCCTTGGGGTGGAAGGCAAGCTTGGCGATACGCATATGTTGATCTCCTACCATTGTAACCGACTCTGTGTAACCCTAACCCTCTCCGGTGTCTATATAAACCGAAGGGTTTTAGTCCGTAGGACAACAATCACAACATACAATCATACCATAAGCTAGCTTCTAGGGTTTAGCCTCCTTGATCTCGTGGTAGATCTAATCTTGTACTACCCATATCATCAATATTAATCAAGCAGGAGTAGGGTTTTACCTCCATCGAGAGGGCCCGAACCTGGGTAAAAACATCGTGTCCCTTGTCTCCTGTTACCATCCGCCTAGACGCACAGTTCGGGACCCCGTACCCGAGATCCGCCGGTTTTGACACCGACAACATACCTTGACAAAGTTTTGAAGAAATTCAAAATGGATCAAGCAAATAAAGGCTTCTTGCCTGTGTTACAAGGTGTGAAGTTGAGTAAGACTCAATGCCCGACCACTGCAGAAGATAGAGAGAAAATGAAAGATGTTCCCTATGCTTCAGCCATATGCTCTATCATGTATGCAATGCTATGTACCAGACCTGATGTGTGCCTTGCTATTAGTTTAGCAGGGAGGTACCAAAGTAATCCAGGAGTGGATCACTGGACAACGGTCAAGAACATCTTGAAATACCTGAAAAGGACGAAGGATATGTTTCTCGTTTATGGAGGTGACAAAGAGCTCGTCGTAAATGGTTACATCGATGCAAGCTTTGACACTAATCCGGACGATTCTAAATTGCAAACCGGATACGTGTTTTTATTGAACGGTGGAGCTGTCAGTTGGTGCAATTCTAAACAAAGCGTCGTAGCGGGATCTACATGTGAAGCGGAGTACATAGCTGCTTCAGAAGCAGCAAATGAAGGAGTCTGGATGAAGGAGTTCATATCCGATCTAGGTGTCATACCTAGTGCATCGGGTCCAATGAAAATCTTTTGTGACAATACTGGTGCAATTGCTTTGGCAAAGGAATCAAGATTTCACAAGAGAACCAAGCACATCAAGAGATGCTTCAACTCCATCCGAGATCAAGTCCAGGTGGGAGACATAGAGATTTGCAAGATACATACGGATCTGAATGTTACAGACCCATTGACTAAGCCTCTTCCACGAGGAAAACATGATCAGCACCAAGGCTCCATGGGTGTTAGAATCGTTACTGTGTAATATAGATTATTGACTCTAGTGCAAGTGGGAGACTGAAGGAAATATGCCCTAGAGGCAATAATAAAGTTATTATTTATTTCCTTATATCATGATAAATGTTTATTATTCATGCTAGAATTGTATTAACCAGAAACATGATACATGTGTGAATACATAGACAAAACAGAGTGTCACTAGTATGCCTCTACTTGACTAGCTCATTGATCAAAGATGGTTATGTTTCCTAGCTATAGACAAAGAGTTGTCATTTGATTAACGGGATCACATCATTAGGAGAATGATGTGATTGACTTGACCCATTCCGTTAGCTTAGCACTTGATCGTTTAGTACGTTGCTATTGCTTTCTTCATGACTTATACATGTTCCTATGACTATGAGATTATGCAACTCCCATTTACCGCAGGAACACTTTGTCTGCTACCAAACGTCACAACGTAACTGGGTGATTTTAAAGTTGCTCTACAGGTGTCTCCAAAGGTACTTGTTGGGTTGGCATATTTTGAGATTAGGATTTGTCACTCCTATTGTCGGAGAGGTATCTCTGGGCCCACTCGGTAATGCACATCACTTAAGCTTGCAAGCATTGCAACTAATGAGTTAGTTGCGGGATGATGTATTACAGAACAAGTAAAGAGACTTGATGGTAACGAGATTGAACTAGGTATTGAGATACCGACGATCGAATCTCGGGCAAGTAACATACCGATGACAAAGGGAACAACGTATGTTGTTATGTGGTTTGACCGATAAAGATCTTCATAGAATATGTAGGAGCCAATATGAGCATCTAGGTTCCGCTATTGGTTATTGATCGGAGACGTGTCTCGGTCATGTCTACATAGTTCTTGAACCCGGAGGGTCCGCACGCTTAAAGTTCGATGACAGTTATATTATGAGTTTATGTATTTTGATGTACTGCAGGTAGTTCAGAGTCCCGGATGTGATCACGGACATGCCGAGGAGTCTCGAAATGGTCGAGACGTAAAGATCGATATATTGGACGACTATATTTGGATACCAGAATGGTTCCGGGTGAGATTAGGATAATACCGGAGCACCGGGAGGTTATCGAAACCCCCCGAGAGGTATATGGACCTTAATGGGCTTTAGTGGAAAGGATGGGAAAGGAGCAAGAGAGGGGGCGCCCCCAAGCACAATCTGAATTGGGAAGGGGCCCGCCCCCCCTTTACTTCCTCCCTCCTTCCTCTTCCTTCGCTCCCCCTCTCCAAATAGGAAAAAGGAGGAGTCCTACTCCCGGTGGGAGTAGGACTCTCCCCTTGGGCGCGCCTCCTCCCCTTGGCCGGCCCTCTCCTCCCCCCTTTATATACGAAGGAGAGGGGCACCCCATAGACACAACAATTGATCTCTTGGATCTTTTAGCAGTGTGCGGTGCCCCTCTCCACCATAGTCCACCTCGATAATATTGTAGCGGTGCTTAGGCGAAGCCCTGAGATGGTAGAACATCATCATCATCACCATGCCGTCGTGCTGACGGAACTCTCCCTCAAAGCTCGACTAGATTGGAGTTTGAGGGACGTCATCGAGTTGAACGTGTGAAAAACTAGGAGGTGCCGTGTGTTTGGTACTTGATCGGTCGGATCATGAAGACGTACGACTACATCAACTGCGTTGTGCTAACGCTCCCGCTTTCGGTATACGAGGGTACGTGGACACACTCTCCCCTCTCGTTGCTATGCATCACCATGATCTTGCGTGTGCGTAGATATTTTTTGAAATTACTACGTTCCCCAACATTAAGAACTCCCACTTAGATAGACATCCCTCTAATCATCTAAGTGATCACGTGATCCATATCAACTAAACCATGTCCGATCATCACGTGAGATGGAGTTGTTTTCAATGGTGAACATCACTATGTTGATTATATCTACTATATGATTTACACTCGACCTTTCGGTCTCAGTGTTCCGAGGCCATATCTGCATATGCTAGGCTCATCAAGTTTAACCCGAGTATTCTGCTTGTGCAAAACTGGCTTGCACCCGTTGTATGTGAACGTAGAGCTTATCACACTCGATCGTCACATGGTGTCTCGGCATGACGAACTGTAGCAACGGTGCATACTCAGGGAGAACACTTATACCTTGAAATTTAGTGAGAGATCATCTTATAATGCTACCATCGTACTAAGCAAAATAAGATGCATAAAGGATAAATATCACATGCAATCAATATAAGTGATATGATATGGCCATCATCTTCTTGTGCCTTTGATCTCCATCTCCAAAGCACCGTCATGATCACCATCGTCACCGGCTTGACACCTTGATCTCCATCGTAGCATCATTGTCGTCTCGCCAACTATTGCTTCTACGACTATCGCTACCGCTTAGTGACAAAGTAAAGCAATTACATGGCGATTGCATTTCATACAATAAAGCGACAACCATATGGCTCCTGCCAGTTGCCGATAACTATGTTGCAAAACATGATCATCTCATACAATAATTTATATAATCACGTCTTGACCATATCACATCACAACATGCCCTGCAAAATCAAGTTAGAAGTACGTCCTCTACTTTGTTGTTGCAAGTTTTACGTGGCTGCTACGAGCTTAGCAAGAACCGTTCTTACCTATGCATCAAAAACCACAATGCGGTATAGTGATTGCTTTTTGATATTCAGAAAGAACCCTGTTCATTTAATCAGATTCAACTAAAGTTGGAGAAATAGACACCCGCCAGCCACCTATGTGCAAAGCACGTCGGTAGAACCAGTCTCATGAACGCGGTCATGTAATGTCGGTCCGGGCCACTTCATCCAACAATACCGCCGAATCAAGAAACAATTAGTGACGGCAAGCAATATGTATATACCCACGCCCACAACTCCTTTGTGTTCTACTCATGCATATAACATCTACGCATAGACCCGGCTTGGATGCCACTGTTGGGGAACGTAGTATTTCAAAAAAAAATCATACGATCACGCAAGATATATCTAGGAGAAGCATAGCAACAAGCGGGGAGAGTGTGTCCACGTACCCCCGTAGACCGAAAGCAGAAGCGTTTAGTAACGCGGTTGATGTAGTCGAACGTATTCACGATCCAACCGATCCAAGTACCGAACACACGGCACCTCCGCGATCAGCACACGTTCAGCTCGGTGACGTCCCTCTAACTCTTGATCCAGTTGAGGTCGAGGGAGAGTTTCTTCAGCACGACGGCGTGGTGATGGTGATGATGAAGTTATCGATGCAGGGCTTCACCTAAGCACTACGACAGTATGACCGAGGTGGAAAACTATGTAGGGGGCATCGCACATGGCTAAGACAAATCATGTAGTGCCTTTGGGGTGCCCCCTACCCACGTGTATAATGGAGGGGGGAATAGGAGGCCGGCCTAGGAGGGGCGCGCCTATAGGGGGAGTCCAACTAGGATTCCCAATCCTAGTTGGAGTCCCCTTCTTTTTCCAAGAGGGGAGAGAGGGAAGGAGTAGGAGAGGGAGAAGGAAAGAGAGGGGAGCGCCGCCCCTCCCTAGTCCAATTCAGACTTGCCATGGGGGGCATGCGGCAACCCCTTGAGGCCCTTCTCTTCTTTCCTGTATGGCCCATTAAGGCCCACTACTTCCCTCGGCGAATCCCGGTAACTCTGCGGTACTACGAAAAATACCCGAATCACTCGGAACCTTTCCGATGTCCAAATATAGCCTTCCAATATATCGATATTTACGTCTCGACCATTTTGAGACTCCTCGTCATGTCCGTGATCTCATTCGGGACTCTGAACAACCTTAGGTACATCAAATCAGATAACTTATAATACAAATCGTTATCGAACGTTAAGCGTTTGGACCCTATGGGTTCGAGAACTATGTAGACATAACCAAGACACATCTCTGATCAATAACCAATAGCGGAACCTGGATGCTCATATTGGCTCCTACATATTCTACGAAGATCTTTATCGGTCAAATCGCATAACAACATACGTTGTTCCCTTTGTCATCGGCATGTTACTTGCCCGAGATTCGATCGTCGGTATCCTCATACCGAGTTCAATATCGTTACTGGCAAGTCTCTTTACTCGTTCCGTAATGCATCATCTCATAACTAACTCTTTAGTCACATTGCTTGCAAGGCTTATAGTGATGAGCATTACCGAGAGGGCCCAGAGATACCTCTCCGACAATCGAAGTGACAAATCCTAGTCTCGATCTATGCCAACTCAACAAACACTATCGGAGACACCTGTAGAACATATTTATAATCACCCAGTTACGTTGTGACGTTTGATAGCACACTAAGTGTTCCTCTGGTATTCGATAGTTGCATAATCTCATAGTCATAGGAACATGTATAAGTCATGAAGAAAGCAATAGCCACAATTAAACAATCATAGTGCTAAGCTAACAAATGGGTCTAGTCCATCACATCATTCTCTAATGATGTGACCCTGTTCATCAAATGACAACACATGTCCATGGCTAGGAAACTTAACCATCTTTGATTAACGAGCTAGTCAAGTAGAGGCATACTAGGGACACTCTGTTTGTCTATGTATTCACACATGTACTAAGTTTCCGGTTAATACAATTCTAGCATGAATAATAAACATTTATCATGATATAAGGAAATACAAATAACAACTTTATTATTGCCTCTAGGGCATATTTCCTTCAGTTCTTGTTGTTGATTGAGTATTATGAATCTGAAATTGTTTGATGCATATCGTATAATAAACTCACGGATACTCGCGGTGACATTGGAGTATCTAGGTGACATTAGAGTTGGTTGATGTGTTGGGAAACATTGCATGGGAAATAAATATTTTCTTACGCTCACCAAGATGCAATCTAGGAAATGACCATCTATGAGAGGAGAGATTGGATCTACATACCCTCCACGTTCAACACACGTACGGCTTGATGACGCCTTCACCTCCTCAATCTAGCGAGCGATGGTGAAGTAGTAGCTCGAGTCCTCCAGCAGCAAGATGGCGTGATGGCGGTGGTGGTGGAGAAATCTCACCAGATCTTTGCTAAGCACTAAGGAGAAGAAGATGGCTACGAGGGAGAGAAGGAGCAGTGCCATGGCACAAATAGATCTGTTTTGGGTGTGGCTACCCTCTCTCCACCTCTCTATATATAGGGGGAAGGGAGGACGAGGGGGCGTCACTAGATCCAATCTAGGTGGCGGCGGCCAACAAGGGGAAACCCTAGATGGGTTTTGCCCCCCCACCCCTTAGGAGACTTGGCCCCCAAGGCAAAGGGGTTGGCTGCCCTAGGGAGGCGCCCCCCTCTAGCAACGTGGGATGGGGGCTTGGGGGTGCACAACCCCTTGATGGGCTGGTGTGATCCCTCCCCTTGTCCCGTGAGGCCCCCAAACACTTGCCGGTCCCCCCGAAACCCCTTTCGGTCATGCTGGTCATCACCCGGTACCCCCGGAACACTTCCGGACTCCAGTACCCTTCGTCCAATATATCAATCTTCACCTTCGGACCATTCCGGAGTTCCTCGTCACGTCTCGGATCTCATCAGGGACTCCGAACAACCTCCGGTAACCACCATAATGACTCAACTATACTTATATCATCACCAAACGTTAAGTGTGTAGACCCCGCGGGTTCGAGAACTATGCAGACATGACCGAGACACCTCTACGGTCAATAACCAATAGCGGGACCTGGATGCCCATATTGGCTCCTACATATTCTACGAAGATCTTTATCGGTCGAACTTTGATGTCAAGGATTCAACTAATCCCATATGTAGTTCCCTTTGTCTATCGGTATGTTACTTGCCCGAGATTCGATCGTCGGTATCGCCATACCTAGTTGAATCTCATTACCGACAAGTATCTTTACTTGTTCCGTAATACAAGATCCCATGACTAACTCCTTAGTCACATTGCTTGCAATCTTCTTGTGATGTTGTATTACCGACAGGGCCCAGAGATATCTCTCCGTCATGCGGAGTGACAAATCCCAGTCTTGATCCATGCAAACTCAACAAACACCCTCGGAGATACCTATAGAGAAACTTTATAGTCACCTAGTTATGTTGCGATGTTTGGTACACACAAGGTACTCCTCTAGTGTCAGTGAGTTGCATGATCTCATGGTCATAGGAACATATACTTGACATGCAGAAAACGATAGCAATAAACTTGACACGATAATATGCTATGTTTACAGTTTGGGTCTTGTCCATCATATCATTCTCCTAATGATGTGATCCCGTTATGAAATGACAACTCATGTCTATGGCTAGGAAACCATAGCCATCTTTGATCAACGAGCTAGTCTAGTAGAGGCGCACTGGGGACACGTTGTTGTCTATGTATCCACACATGTATCTAAGTTTCCGATCAATACAATTCTAGCATGGATAATAAACAATTATCACGAATAGGGAAATATGATAATAACTAATTTATTATTGCCTCTAGGGCATATTTACAACAGTCTCCCACTTGCACTAGAGTCAACAATCCAGTTCACATCACCATGTGATTAACACCCAATGAGTTCTGGGGTTTGATCATGTTATGCTTGTGAGAGAGGTTTCAGTCAACGGGTCTGCAACATTCAGATCCGCGTGCACTTCACAAATCTCTATGTCATTTTGTAGATGATGTTACCACATTCCACTTGGAGCTATTCCAAATGGCCGCTCCACTATACGTATCTGGTTTACTACTAAGACTCATCTAGATTGGTGTTAAAGCTTTGCATCAACGTAACCATTTACGCCGAAATCTTTATCACCTCAATAACCGAGAAACATTTCTTTATTCCTCCAAGGATAATTTTGACTGTTGTCCATTGATCCACTCCTGGATCACTCTTGTACCCCCTTGCCAGACACGTGGCAAGGCACACATCAGGTGCGGTACACATCATGGCATACCATATAGAGCCTATGGCTGAGGCATAGGGGACGACCTTCATCCTTTTCCTTTCTTCTATCATGGTCGAGCTTTGGGTCTTACTCAACTTCACACCTTACAACTCAGGCAAGAACTCCTTTGACTAATCCATTTTGAACTCCTTCAAAATCATGTCAAGGTATGTGCTCTGTGAAAGTCTTATCAGGCGTCTTGATCTATCTCTATAGATCTTGTTGCCCAATATGTAAGAATCTTTACCCAAGTCTTCCTTTGAAAAACTCCTTTCAAACAACCCTTTATGCTTTTCAGAAATTCTACATCATTTCTGATCAACAATATGTCATCCACATATACTTATCAGAAATGCTGTAGTGCTCCCACTCACTTTCTGGTAAATACAAGTTTCTTGCAAACTTTGTACAAACCCAAAAGCTTTGATCACCTCATCAAAGCGTATGTTTCAACTCCAAGTTGCTTGCTCCATTCCATAGAAGGATCGCTAGAGATTGCATACCTTTTAGCATCCTTAGGATCGACAAAACCATCTGGTTGTATCACATACAACCTTTCCTCGCGGATACCGTCAAGAAAACTTTGTTTTACATCCATCTTCCAGTTTTCACAATTGAAAATGTAGCAACTGCTAACATAATTCAAACAGACTTTAGCATCGCTATGAGTGAGAAAGTCTCAGCATAGTCAACTCCTTGAACTTGTCAGAAACTTCTTTGCGACAAGTCGAGCTTCATAAATGGTGACATTACCATCAGCGTCTGTCTTCTTCTTAAAGATCCACTTATTCTCAATGGCTTGCCAAGCATCGAGCAAGTCCACCAAAGTCCATACTTTGTTCTCATACATGGATCCTATCTTAGATTTTGTCATGGACTTAACATGCCAGATGCCCTAGCGAAAGGACTTAGGTGTGGAACCATCGCAGCTAGGTTAGCTTGAAGGGGTTAAACAGGACAAAGGACACTGAGAGTTTACCCATGTTCGGCCCCTCTCAAGGAGGTAAAATACTACTCCTTCTTTAGGTTGTATTGCTTGGGTTTCAATTACCAGGGAGCGAATACGCTTGACTAGTTCTCGATCAGTTGTCTCTTGAGTTTACCCATCGTCGGGTCACCCGTTTATATACATGTTGATGCCTGGCGGCTTACAGAGTCTGTCCGGCTCACACAAACGTGATCGGCTCGGTTTTGACTAAGCTTGCCTTACAATACAAGTTAAACATACGGTGGCTCATCCCTCTGGGCCTTAAGTCGACACTGGGTCTTGGGCCTTCAATAAGCCTACTTCATGAACCGCCACCTTCATATCTTCTTGGGCCTTGTCGGGCTTCTTCATCTTTAAGTCACCAGCGACATGACCCGACCCCTCCTGGGCAGGTCATATCCCCAACATTAGGCCCCAAGTTGATTTGAACTTGTTCATATCAATCTCCACTTCTTGACTTAACTGAATCTTACATAATCAATTCCGTACCTATTCATTGTAACCCGCCATGACGTCACACCTCCGAATCATGTTAAACCGCCATGATGTCATTTCACCTTAACTTCACACAAAGCCCAAAACCATCTCAATAGATCTTTATCTTTAATGGACCTCCCAAAAATCGAGGCGTCCACATAACCACATCATCATTTTTCGGCCTCCTCGATTCCCGCGCATGCCATCTATCACTTCCTTATAAATAGGGATAGGGGTCCTCCTTTTCACTTTTACCCCTGCCTCTTCTTCTCCTTCCTCACGATGACCAACGCCTCAGAGCTCCACCGCCGCCGTCTCCGTCCAGCTTCCTCAACTCTGGCCGCTGCATCGACCTATCAAACCAGAGCACTGCGGCACACCTCCGTTGTTCCTCAACATCAGTAAGTATTCACTTCTCCCCATAGCAGATCTGCATTAGGGTTTTCACCGTTCATTAGTGTTCTTCACCGTTCCTCATTTTCCTTTCTTAGTCACGTAGTTTGATATGAATATAATACCGATGTAGTGCGGCTATAGTTTAGCACCCCTTTTCAATCACAGAAGATCTTCCTTCTGTACAAAAGATCTCATCTCGGCATAGGAGTTCTTCTGCTGCTGCCACCTTAGGTTTAGAGTTCAATTTATTTTCTGAACTACTGCAGATCCAAAACCATAGAACCAATATGTGGAATCTGTTTGTCCATCACTTAGCAAAAAATCACTTGCAGATCTGTTGTACTGAAAACGTGCGGGCGGATCATACGATAAACCGTAACTCGCCATATAGCATTAGTCCCCTTGTTAAGCCGCCATCACATGTTCACAACCTGTATAACCCGACACTGTCTTCCGGTTTAACCATGTTAATCTTCATAGCACTTATTCTTCCGCCTTACAAACTGGCATTGCATAACACACTTACTTTTTTTATCACTACCCGGCTTAACAACATAATCTTAAACTGGCAATATCTTTGCTTTTTAGGCTTTCTGCAACAAAATGACAAAAAATAGTTACCTCATGCAACTGGGTTGCTTCCCGGGTTATCAAGCAAACACTGAACGAGCATGTTCAGGTGGGCATTCTAGCTGCCAAGAACATCATTCACTAGAGGGTTCTAGGAAATGAGACCACCCCTGACCCTAAAGAAGGTGAAGTAGTAGTTTTTACCGACCACATGCTCAGGGGGTTCACTCCACCAGGTTCCAAATTCTTTCCTGACGTGCTACACTTCTTCAAACTCCATCCACAAGATATTGGGCCCAACTCAGTTTCAAACATCTGCAATTTCCAAGTGTTTTGCAAAGTGTACCTTCAACAGGAGCCCATTGTAGAACTGTTCAGGGAATTTTATCACTTAAACTGCCAGACTGAATTCACGGACGACCCCAGCTTAGAACTAGGTGGCATATCGATTCAGAGGCGAAAAGAAGCCACATTTCCTGCTGCTGCACCTCCCAGCCACCCCAAGGATTGGAACCAAACTTGGTTCTATTGCAAAGACACCTCTCCAGACAACGAGAATCCTCTGACGGGTTACCGTGAGAGCCGACTTAGCAACAGACATCCTCTCCCAGAGTGGGCCAGCACAGAAGAGTGGGCCAAATATATGCCCAAATTTTCAAAAATTAGAGCTCTGGTGGCCAACGGTTTGACCGGAGTTGATCTGGTTCATTGCTGGGTCTCATGGAGGATCTTGCCCTTAAGCCGCCGGTCCGGCTTAATGTGCGAGTATACCGGCGATGTCAAAGATCCGCTGTGTTACTCCTCAATTCGTCTGGATGATAAACAGATCAGCGACATGACCAAGACCCTGCTCAACGAGAGCCTAGAAACTTGCAGCAAGGTGGGGCTAAACCCCTTCTGCACCCTCAACAAGCCTCCAGCTGTAAGTATTTTCATCAATTTTCACAAAATCATTATTATCAATTTGTCTTCTCATTGCCACTTGAACTTTCTGCAGGCTGACTCCCCCTTCTGGAGCAAGAAACTTCAGGATAAGTCGGCCAAGAAGACCAGGAATAAGACCAAGGCGGACAAAAAACCTGCCAAGAAGAAAGCAGATGCAATTGATCCGTTTACTCTGGAGGATGAGTCGGAGGTAGAACTTGACTCCCTTGGCTCTTTCTTTGTTCATCTTATTGACATTGGTTACTATCAGGATGATGCGAAAGCCAGCCATGCAGATGGTGAAGAGGTAACTCTCCTTTCCTTTGACTCAGAACCTCTGCCAAGACAGAAAGTTCGTCAAGAGAGCCGAAAAGTAAGGTTTTCTCACCCTTTAGCTTACTTGGATCCCAACTTTCTTTTGAAAAAACAGCAGCATGAAGCTCGCCGCACAACCCGAAACAATGGCGATGGGATTCTCTCCTCCGGCTTACCCAACACACCGGTTCCTCGCAAGCGCCAGAAAGAGGTGCCACATAACCCAATCTATTTTTATCCAAAAGCGGGTCTTATACGCCAACCACTTAATTCATCTGACTCAAATTATCAGGGAACTCCTCATTCTTCATCTGGTGACTCCACCAGGACTCAGGTCCCTCTTTTAAAAATCGTACCCGGGTGAGAACTTTAAAACTTGTTTACTTCAGCACTTATTCAATTGAGATACTAATCTCGTCATATGTTTTTAATTTCAGTGCCATGGCCAAGCCCAGCAAGAAGCTGAAGGTTAATAAACCGGCTGAAGATCCCAAGGTTGCTGACCCGGAGAAGCAGACAATGTCTAAGTCTTTGCATCAAAATTCTGAAGCAGCCATGGACGATCCGCTGCTAGAGGAGCACCATGGACTCTATGAATGTTGACCCAGAGAATGCTAAGCCGCCCAGTCTCGCTCAGACGGTTCAAGAAACTAAAGATGTAATAGTTACTGGGACAGCTTATACAGCTCCAAGCAACCCCACTGTCCTTTCAAAACACAGGGCCAAGGAAGAGTTCTCCGCAGCTGACAAGGGCAAATGGAAACTGGACTTGGAGAGTTATGCCCAGTTCAATGCTCATGAGATCCACGCGGGCTATCTAAACTGCCTTCATACCAGCTGTGACTTTGAAGCCGGCTTGGTTAACCTCATGAAGGAGCACTTTGAGGTAAGCACTAACAAAACTTCTGATATAAGTATATATCTGTCAGCCGCCAAGTATACTGAGTATGAAAAACTTGAATATGATGTAGACTTAAATATGCCGGTTGATCTTGTAGACATGTCATAACAATTTGTAACTGCAGAATCAAAATGAGTAGTCCCCAAGGGCCGACTTAAATTGAAAAGTTAAGCCGGGACTTGAAATTCTAGCACTCAATTTTGCATATGTAGCCCCCAAGGGCCGGCTTAAACTGGAAAATTAAGCCGGGACTTCAAATTATAGTCATTAGTTTCGCACATGTAGATCCCAAGGGCCATCTTGAACTGGAAAGTTCAGCTGGGACTTATCACCATATTTATGAATAAACTCCAAATATGTAGTCTCCATGAATCAGCTATAGTCGTAGAAATTTAGCCGGGTCATCATAAAGTTGTCTTCAAAAAGAGCAATGTACATTAGCCCCTAAGTGCCAAGTAAAATACTTGTATTATGCTTGGGACTTCAAATAAGGTGATCATCATAATCATATATTGCTGCTAACGTGCCTTATCTTGCAGGCTAAGTTAAATATGAAAGAATCTCAAGTGGTGGATCTGAGGCAAAATATCCAGTCCCAACAATCAAAAACTTCAAAGGCCAAGGCAGAGCTGAAAACCACCTTAGAAAACATTGAAAGGCTAAAGAAGGATTTCAACACTGAGAGAACCGGATGGGACACCAAGAATACAACTTTATTGAAAAGAGCGGAAAATGCTGAAGCAGCCCTTAAACTGGTGACTGATGAGCTGTTGAGCTTGAAGAATCAAATCAATAGCATGACAGCCGCCATCTTTGGTAAGTAATCTTGTACTTTAATCTTTTGTCGTCAATGTTTAACAACCATTTAGCTGGTTTATCAATATCTTTGGTAATACAGGCACTAGAATCTCCCACTTTGGCTCAGACATGCGCATGAAGTTGAAAGCCGCCTACACTCTTGTGGAGCAATTATACACTGGCGCTCAACAAGCCATAACTGCCATTTCTTACACCAAACAACCTCCTATTCTTATCAGAGAGATGCTGGATAAGCTGTTAGTTGTAATGTAAAGGGCAGAAGAAATAAAATGGCCAGCCGCCAGGGCTGGCGCCATCACTGTCCTGAGCCGGGCCAAAGCATGGCAGGCAGAGCTTGACCCAGTGGAGTTGGCTACTGGCTGCCCAAGCTTAAAAGAAGACGGGTCTCCCTTCACTGCAGCAGACTTCACCAAAATTTTGAGGGAGATGCGACCTTTCACAAGCAAGCTGGCTAAGGAATCTGATCTCTCCAAGTATCAGGCGGCTTATACTGCTCAAAATGAAAAATTGAAAGCCCTGATTTACCTAGTCATGGACCTGATTCCTCCAACACGTAAGCACACTTTTTCCCCTGACATTGATCCCTCCATGCTCATAGATGATGAGGCTATATTCAAAGCTGTAACTGGCGTCAACTGGACATCACCTGATTTCCAGCCAGTGAAGGAAGAAGAAGAACCAGCGCAGGATGACCTGAAAGCTTCAAACAGTCCAGATCAAGGAAACTAAGCCACAGGGTGTCTGTGATACTGTCTTCCAGGTCTTCATGAAAAAACAATGAATCATTTGGGCTTGGAAAGCCATGTAATAGGGTAGTAAAAACAATGATCTATCATGCCATCATGCATGTTTATGTGCATAACATTTTGAGCCGTCGATCTGATGCTAAAGACCTGCTGCTTATGCTCATAATTTTATCAATCATGATGATCATGTTATTATAATCCCTGTACACAAGTAAATAGTATGTGCCCTGGCGGTTCACACCAGGGCAGGACATGATGCCCCATATAAAATTTGCTGATGACTGTATAGTCCATAACCAGACTGGGTTATTAAAACCGCATATATTCATATAAATAAATAAATAACATACCTTGAACTGAGATTTGTTCATACTGTCGGCTTACAGCACCATATGCAGCAAGGGTAATAGCCCTAAAAAAACTTAGAGCACAGAACTCTAAGTGCACAATCACATCATACTGGCGACTTATCGTCCAAAGCCAGACTGGGTTATCAAACCTCCGGATATGCTCAAATATGAGCCATAAAGATTAAGGCTACATGGCCTGAATCTTTTAAACTGTATGTCAATATGGTACAAAAAAACATGAACCCAAATAATGTTCAAATAAAATAACAAATCTGAAAAACAAGGCTGTCATAGGCTGCCAAACCTTAAAATCAAGTGATATTCAAGGGCCGCACAACCACTGAGTTAATCCTTTAATCAAACCTGTAAGCCGGGCCTCACATGACCAACCGCCATTTTAACTTTGACAAGTTTAGGGTCTTTACAAGATTGAGTGTCAAGAGTATCGCGGGTCATTCTAGGATTACCTGTGTGGAGTGGCAGACATACAAAGGCAGGATAACCCGGAGTTTTGGTGAATACACCTGGCGTCCAAGCCATCAATATAGCTATGTTCATTGAACAAGAAGCCCCCAAGTGACCTATATCAAGCCATCAAGGCTGGCTACCTATGTTTGAACTGCTCATTGTAGCAAGTTCTCTTTGGTAACTTTTAATTTGGGAAGAAAACCCTCAAGTCAGTTTCAACAAGGCGTATAAACCGGATCAAAGGGTAATCATAGCTGTGGTCAGTGAGCAGGAAGTGCCCATATTATTTGTAACAAGGCGTGCAAGCCGGATCAAGAGGGTAGTCATAGCTATGCTCAATGAGCAGGAAGCCCCCAAGTGATCTTATGAATTGACAATAAAGACTCAAATACTCAGAAATGAAACGATAGAGGCCCTGAATTATCAGGGATGCCGGATTTATTATACTAATCGTAATATATACATGGGTGAAAGTATGCACAACACAAGAGCCGGTGGCTCGGGTGTAATAAGGCCGAAGATGAGCAATGTTCCACGGCCGGCGAGTCTCCTCCTCCGACGTGCGCGAGTCCTTGTGGTCTCGAACATTAATGAGGTAATATGACCCATTGTTCAGATTTTTGCTGACCACAAAAGGTCCTTCCCAAAGTGGGGATAACTTGTGCATATCTGTTTGATTCTCGATGAGCCGGGGCACCAAATCACCTTCTTCAAAGGTCCGGGTTTTAACTCGGCGGCTATGATAACGACGCGGATCTTGCTGGTAAATCTCCAATCGAGCTGCCGCAAGGTCATGTTCCTCATATAGAAGGTCAAGATCATCCTGACATGCTTTTTCATTATCAGCTTCAACATAAGCCACCACACGGGGCAAGTCGTGACGGATATCACTGGGAAGAACCGCCTCTGCTCCATAAACCATGAAGAAAGGCGTGTAACCCATAGATCTGTTGGGGGTAGTATTGATACTCCATAGTACTAAGGGAAACTCCTCAACCCAACAACCCGGTGTCCTCTGCAAAGGGACCATAAGCCGGGGCTTGATGCCTCTCAAGATTTCTTGATTGGCTCTTTTAGCTTAACCATTGGACTAGGGGTGA
The DNA here is from genome assembly GCF_002162155.2 of Triticum dicoccoides. Taxonomy (NCBI): domain Eukaryota; kingdom Viridiplantae; phylum Streptophyta; class Magnoliopsida; order Poales; family Poaceae; genus Triticum; species Triticum dicoccoides. Next base: position 261,436,342 of record NC_041392.1, read on the forward strand.
GCCACAGATGAAATATCAAGACGAATATGCTCTTGTTGACAGAATTCCTTCATAGCACCCTTGGACAAATTAGTACCATTATTAGTTATAATGCTTTGAGGGTAGCCAAAACGGAAAATAACCTTTTTCGGGAATTGAACTGCCATTGCCGCATCACATTTTCTGGCCAGCTCTGCCTCAACCCATTTTGTGAATTTTTCAACCGCCACCAATAGGCGAGTCTTTTTGTCTTTGTATCTTTTGAAAGGCCCAACCATATCCAGCCCCTAGACCGCAAATGGCCAAGTAATTGGAATCATCCTTAATTCTTGAGCCGACACATGAGCTCGTTTGGAAGATTTCTGACAACCATCGCACTTGCTAACTAGATCCTCTGCATCAGCATGAGCCGTCACCCAATAGAACCCATGACGAAAAGCCTTAGCCACAAGAGATTTAGAGCTGGCATGATGGCCACAATCCCCTTCATAAATCTCTCGTAGAATCTCACGACCCTCCCCAGGAGAAATACAACGCCGAAACACCCCTGTGACACTTCATCTGTGCAACTCACCATTGACAATAGTCATTGACTTAGACCGCCGGGTTATCTGCCTGGCTAAGGTTTCATCCTCAGGTAACTCACCCTGGGTCATATAAGCCAAATATGGAACTGTCCAATCAGGAATAACATGAAGAGCCGCCACCAATTGCGCCTCCGGGTCAGGGATAGCAAGATCCTCCTCTGTAGGCAATTTAATCGAAGGGTTATTCAAAATATCAAGGAAAACATTGGGTGGCACCAGCTTACGCTGAGAGCCCAGCCGGCTTAACGCATCAGCCACCTCATTTTTCCTAAGATCAACATGTTCCACCTGATAACCCTTGAAATGACCAGCAATAGCATCAACCTCTGGGCGATAAGCCCCCATGGGCGGATCCTTGGAATCCCAAGTTACTAAAACTTGCTGAGCCACCAAATCTGAGTCGCCAAAGCACCTCACCCGGCCGGCTTAGATTCATCTCTTTAGCCATCCGAAGACCATGGAGCAAGGCCTCATACTTAGCTGCATTGTTAGTACAAGGGAACATCAACCTTAAAACGTAACAAAATTAATCACCTCGTGGGGAAGTCAAAATAACTCCAGCCCCTGAGCCTTCCAATTGCCTAGACCCATCAAAATGGATAGTCCAATATGTGTTATCAGGCTTTTCCTCAGGCATCAGCAGCTCTATCCAGTCATTGATGAAATCCACCAGTGCTTGAGACTTGATAGTTGTGCGAGGTATGTATTTCAAACCATGGGGTCCAAGCTCAATGGCCCACTTAGCCACCCAACCCGTGGCCTCTCTATTTTGAATAATATCCCCTAAAGGAGCAGAGCTGACCACAATGATGGGATGACCAAGGAAATATTGTTTCAACTTACGACTGGCCATGAATACTCCATAAACTAGCTTCTGCCAATGTGGGTACCTCTGCTTAGATTCAATGAGCACCTCACTGACATAGTAAACCAGCCTCTAAATCGGATGATCCTTGCCTGACTCTTTTCTTTCCATGACAACTGCTACACTGACGGCTCTGCTATTGGTAGCCACATACAAAAGCAAGGGCTCCTTATCAATGGGAATTGCAAGGATTGGCGACTTGGCCAACTATTTTTTCAGTGCCTCAAAATCCTGATTAGCAGCATCACTCCAGACAAAGTGATCTGTTTTCTTCATCATTTGTTATAAAGGGATAGCCTTCTCTCTGAGACGGCTTATAAATCGGCTCAAAGCCGTAATATGACCCGCCAAACGCTGGACGTCGTTGATACATGCTGGCTTAGTCAAAGAAGTGATAGCCCTGATTATCTCCAGGTTAGCTTCAATGCCTCTCTCAGAAACCAAAAAGCCCAACAGTTTACCGGCTGACACACCGAAAACACACTTGGCTGGGTTAAGCATCATTTTGTAGACCCGAAGGTTGTCAAAGGTCTCCTTCAAATCATCCAACAAGGTTTCCTTCTTCCTGGATTTCTGTAACGCCCCGAGACCGTTGCGCCAGGTGTCTTCCAGTTATTCGCTGTCGTCGCCATGTCTTTTGCTCGCGTGTTGCATTTTATCATGTAATCATGTGCATTGCATCATCATGTTTTTCAAAAACTTGCATTCATCCGGGTTCCCCCAGTTCTTTCCGTTGTCCGTTCTGAGCCCAGACACACTTGCATGCGCCCGCGGCACGTCCGAAATATTATTTTATAAGTGGCCGGAAAATGTTCTCGGAATGGGATGAAAGTTGGCATGCGGTGTTTTTATATTGTCAGTAGGTCGCCTGCCAAGTTTCATCGCATTCGGAGTCCGTTTGACCCCCCAACGATAAACTATAGCGGCAGTATAGTCGGTCAAACGTCGGACGTTTTTGGTCTCCGGAAACAGTTGCCAGGCTGCACTCCTTCCCTCTCATCTTAGCCCAACCTCCTCTTCACAGCCCACAAGGCCCAACCTACCCCTCCTCACGTCCGGTGCCATCCGATCGAGATCGGAGGGTCCAGAAACAACCCCTAGACCCAAACCCTAGCCATTTTCGCTATATATGGACACCCTCCTTCCTAATTTGGCATCCCCTAGACTCCACCTACCTCCATCCACCTACCCTCCTCAATTTTCGCGCCTGCCCGCTTCCCCGTCGCCACGTGGCACGCCGCCATTTGCCAGCCGCCGCCAGCCACCACCAGCGCCGCCACCCTTGGCCTATCGCGCCACACCACCTGTCCCCAGCGCCTTCCCATGCCCCTGCGCCACCGCATGGCCTGCCAGGACCCAGATCGGGGCCCTGGAAGCCCATTTACGTCCGAAGCGCGCCGCTGCTCCTCTCGCAACGCTTGATCCTGTTGGGGAACGTAGTAATTTCAAAAAATTTCCTACGCACACGCAAGATCATGGTGATGCATAGCAACAAGAGGGGAGAGTGTGATCTACGTACCCTTGTAGACCGCAGCGGAAGTGTTAGCACAACGCGGTTGATGTAGTCGTACGTCTTCACGGCCCGACCGATCAAGCACCGAAACTACGGCACCTCCGAGTTCTAGCACACGTTCAGCTCGATGACGATCCCCGGACTCCGATCCAGCAAAGTGTCGGGAAGAGTTCCATCAGCACGACGGCGTGGTGACGATCTTGATGTACTACCGTCGGAGGGCTTCGCCTAAGCACCGCTACAATATTATCGAGGACTATGGTGGAAGGGGGCACCGCACACAGTTAAGAATATGATCACGTGGATCAACTTGTGTGTCTAGGGGTGCCCCCTGCCCCCGTATATAAAGGATCAAAGTGGGAGTGCGGCCGGCCAGGAGGAGGGCGCGCCAGGAGGAGTCCTACTCCCACCGGGAGTAGGATTCCCCCCTTTCCTAGTTGGAATAGGATTCGGGAGGAGGAAAGAGGAAAGAGAGAAGGAAGGGGGGGGGGCGCCCCCTTCTCCTTATCCTATTCGGACTAGGGGGGAGGGGCGCACGGCCCAACCCTGGCCACCTTTCCTCTCTTCCACTAAAGCCCACTAAGGCCCATAAACCTCCCTGGGAGTTCCGGTAACCTCCCGGTACTCCGGTAAAATCCCGATTTCACCCGGAACACTTCCGATATCCAAATATAGGCTTCCAATATATCAATCTTTATGTCTCGACCATTTCGAGACTCCTCGTCATGTCCGTGATCACATCCGGGACTCCGAACAAACTTCGGTACATCAAAATGCATAAACTCATAATATAACTGTCATCGAAACCTTAAGCGTGCGGACCCTACGGGTTCGAGAACAATGTAGACATGACGGAGACACGTCTCCGACAATAACCAATAGCGGAACCTGGATGCTCATATTGGCTCCTACATATTCTACGAAGATCTTTTATCGGTCAGACCGCATAACAACATACGTTGTTCCCTTTGTCATCGGTATGTTACTTGCCCAAGATTCGATCGTCGGTATCTCAATACCTAGTTCAATCTCGTTACCGGCAAGTCTCTTTACTCGTTCCATAATACATCATCTCACAACTAACTCATTAGTTGTAATGCTTGCAAGGCTTATGTGATGTGCATTACCGAGAGGGCCTAGAGATACCTCTCCGACAATCGGAGTGACAAATCCTAATCTCGAAATACGCCAACCCAACATGTACCTTTGGAGACACCTGTAGAGCACCTTTATAATCACCCAGTTACGTTGTGACGTTTGGTAGCACACAAAGTGTTCCTCCGACAAACGGGAGTTGCATAATCTCATAGTCATAGGAACATGTATAAGTCATGAAGAAAGCAATAGCAACGTACTAAACGATCGGGTGCTAAGCTAATGGAATGGGTCATGTCAATCAGATCATTCACCTAATGATGTGATCCCGTTAATCAAATAACAACTCTTTGTCCATGGTTAGGAAACATAACCATCTTTGATTAACGAGCTAGTCAAGTAGAGGCATACTAGTGACACTCTGTTTGTCTATGTATTCACACATGTATTATGTTTCCGGTTAATACAATTCTAGCATGAATAATAAATATTTATCATGATATAAGGAAATAAATAATAACTTTATTATTGCCTCTAGGGCATATTTCCTTCAGTCTCCCACTTGCACTAGAGTCAATAATCTAGATTACACAGTAATGATTCTAACACCCATGGAGCCTTGGTGTTGATCATGTTTTGCTCGTGGAAGAGGCTTAGTCAACGGATCTGCTACATTCAGATCCGTATGTATCTTGCAAATCTCTATGTCTCCCACCTGGACTAGATCCCGGATGGAATTGAAGCGTCTCTTGATGTGCTTGGTTCTCTTGTGAAATCTGGATTCCTTTGCCAAGGCAATTGCACCAGTATTGTCACAAAAGATTTTCATTGGACCCGATGCACTAGGTATGACACCTAGATCGGATATGAACTCCTTCATCCAGACTCCTTCATTTGCTGTTTCAGAAGCAGCTATGTATTCCACTTCACACGTAGATCCCACCACGACGCTTTGTTTAGAACTGCACCAACTGACAGCTCCACCGTTTAATGTAAACACGTATCCGGTTTGCGATTTAGAATCGTCCGGATCAGTGTCAAAGCTTGCATCAACGTAACCATTTACGATGAGCTCTTTGTCACCTCCATAAATGAGAAACATATCCTTAGTCCTTTTCAGGTATTTCAGGATGTTCTTGACCGCTGTCCAGTGATCCACTCCTGGACTACTTTGGTACCTCCCTGCTAGACTTATAGCAAGGCACACATCAGGTCTGGTACACAGCATTGCATACATGATAGAGCCTATGGCTGAAGCATAGGGAACATCTTTCATTTTCTCTCTATCTTCTGCAGTGGTCGGGCATTGAGTCTTACTCAACTTCACACCTTGTAACACAGGCAAGAACCCTTTCTTTGCTTGATCCATTTTGAACTTCTTCAAAAACTTTGTCAAGGTATGTGCTTTGTGAAAGTCCAATTAAGCGTCTTGATCTATCTCTATAGATCCTAATGCCTAATATGTAAGCAGCTTCACCGAGGTCTTTCATTGAAAAACTCTTATTCAAGTATCCCTTTATGCTATCCAGAAATTCTATATCATTTCCAATTAGTAATATGTCATCCACATATAATATCAGAAATGCTACAGAGCTCCCACTCACTTTCTTGTAAATACAGGCTTCTCCAAAAGTCTGTATAAAACCAAATGCTTTGATCACACTATCAAAGCGTTTATTCCAACTCCGAGAGGCTTGCACCAGTCCATAAATGGATCGCTGGAGCTTGCACACTTTGTTAGCTCCCTTTGGATCGACAAAACCCTTCTGGTTGCATCATATACAACTCTTCTTCTAGAAATCCATTCAGGAATGCAGTTTTGACATCCATCTGCCAAATTTCATAATCATAAAATGCAGCAATTGCTAACATGATTCGGACAGACTTAAGCATCGCTACGGGTGAGAAGGTCTCATCATAGTCAATCCCTTGAACTTGCCGAAAACCTTTTGCGACAAGTCGAGCTTTGTAGACAGTAATATTACCGTCAGCGTCAATCTTATTCTTGAAGATCTATTTATTCTCAATTGCTTGCCGATCATTGGGCAAGTCAACCAAAGTCCATACTTTGTTCTCATACATGGATCCCATCTCAGATTTCATGGCTTCAAGCCATTTTGCGGAATCTGGGCTCACCATCGCTTCTTCATAGTTCGTAGGTTCATCATGATCTAGTAGCATGACTTCCAGCACAGGATTACCGTACCACTCTGGCGTGGATCTCACTCTGGTTGATCTACGAGGTTCAGTAGTATCTTGTTCTGAAGTTTCATGATCATTATCATTAGCTTCCTCACTAATTGGTGTAGGTGTCGCAGAAACAGGTTTTTGTGATGTACTACTTTCCAATAAGGGAGTAGGTACAGTTACCTGGTCAAGTTCTACTTTCCTCCCACTCACTTCTTTCGAGAGAAACTCCTTCTCCAGAAAGTTTCTGAATTTGGCAACAAAAGTCTTGCCTTCGGATCTGTGATAGAAGGTGTATCCAATAGTTTCCTTTGGATATCCTATGAAGACACATTTCTCCGATTTGGGTTCGAGCTTATCAGGTTAAAGCTTTTTCACATAAGCATCGCAGCCCCAAACTTTCAGAAACGACAACTTTGGTTTCTTGCCAAACCACAGTTCATAAGGCGTCGTCTCAACAGATTTTGATGGTGCCCTATTTAACGTGAATGCGGCCGTCTCTAGAGCGTATCCCCAAAACGATAGTGGTAAATCAGTAAGAGACATCATAGATCGCACCATATCTAGTAAAGTACGATTATGATGTTCGGATACACCATTACGCTGTGGTGTTCCGGGTGGCGTGAGTTGCGAAACTATTCCACATTGTTTCAAATGTACACCAAACTCGTAAATCAAATATTCTCCTCCGCGATCAGATCGTAGGAATTTTATTTTCTTGTTACGATGATTTTCAACTTCACTCTGAAATTCTTTGAACTTTTCAAACGTTTCAGACTTGTGTTTCATTAAGTAGATATACCCATATCTGCTTAAGTCATCTGTGAAGGTGAGAAAATAACGATATCCGCCACGAGCCTCAACATTCATCTGACCACATACATCTGTATGTATGATTTCCAAGAAATCTGTTGCTCTCTCCATAGTATCGGAGAACGGTGTTTTTGTCATCTTACACATAAGGCACGGTTCGCAAGTACCAAGTGATTCATAATCAAGTGGTTCCAAAAGCCCATCAGTATGGAGTTTCTTCATGCGCTTTATACCGATATGACCCAAACGGCAGTGCCACAAATAAGTTGCACTATCATTATCAACTCTGCATCTTTTGGCTTCAATACTATGAATATGTGTGTCACTACTATCGAGATTTAATAAGAATAGACCACTCTTCAAGGGTGCATGACCATAAAAGATATTACTCATGTAAATAGAACAACCATTATTCTCTGATTTAAATGAATAACCGTCTCGCATCAAACAAGATCCAGATATAATGTTCATGCTTAACGTTGGCACCAAATAACAATTATTTAGGTCTAATACTAATCCCGAAGGTAGATCTAGAGGTAGCGTGCCAACTGCGATCACATCGACTTTGGAACCTTTTCCCACGCGCATCGTCACCTCGTCCTTAGCCAATCTTCGCTTAATCCGTAGTCCCTGTTTCGAGTTGCAAATATTAGCAACAGAACCAGTATCAAATACCCAGGTGGTACTGCAAGCATTAGTAAGGTACACATCAATAACATGTATATCACATATACCTTTGTTCACCTTGCCATCCTTCTTATCCGCCAAATACTTGGGGCAGTTCCGCTTCCAGTGACCAGTCTGCTTGCGATAGAAGCACTTAGTTTCAGGCTTAGGTCCAGGTTTGGGTTTCTTCTCTTGAGTAGCAACTTGCTTGCTGTTCTTTTTGAAGTTCCCCTTCTTCTTCCCTTTGCCCTTTTTCTTGAAACTAGTGGTCTTGTTGACCATCAACACTTGATGCTCCTTCTTGATTTCTACCTCCGCAGCTTTCAGCATTGTGAAGAGCTCAGGAATAGTCTTATTCATCCCTTGCATATTATAGTTCATCACGAAGCTCTTGTAGCTTGGTGGTAGTGATTGGAGAATTCTATCAATGACGCAATCATCTGGAAGATTAACTCCCAATTGAATCAAGTGATTATTATACCCAGACATTTTGAGTATATGCTCACTGACAGAACTGTTCTCCTCCATCTTGCAGCTATAGAACTTATTGGAGACTTCATATCTCTCAATCCGGGCATTTGCTTGAAATATTAACTTCATCTCCTGGAACATCTCATATGCTCCATGATGTTCAAAATGTTGTTGAAGTCCTGATTCTAAGCCGTAAAGCATGGCACACTGAACTATCGAGTAGTCATCAGCTTTGCTCTGCCAGGCGTTCATAACATCTGGTGTTGCTCCAGCAGCAGGCCTGGCACCCAGCGGTGCTTCCAGGACATAATTCTTCTGTGCAGCAATGAGGATAATCCTCAAGTTATGGACCCAGTCCGTGTAATTGCTACCATCATCTTTCAACTTTGCTTTCTCAAGGAATGCATTAAAATTCAACGGAACAACATCACGGGCCATCTATCTACAGTCAAACATAAATAAGCAAGATACTATCAGGTATTAAGTTCATGATAAATTTAGGTTCAATTAATCATATTACTTAGTGAACTCCCACTTAGATAGACATCCCTCTAATCCTCTAAGTGATTACGTGATCCAAATCAACTAAACCATGTCCGATCATCACATGAGATGGAGTAGTTTCATTGGTGAACATCACTATGTTGATCATATCTACTATATGATTCACGCTCGACCTTTTGGTCTCTGTGTTCCGAGGCCATATCTGTATATGCTTGGCTCGTCAAGTATAACCTGAGTATTCCGCGTGTGCAACTGTTTTGCACCCGTTGTATTTGAACATAGAGCCTATCACACCCGATCATCACGTGGTGTCTTAGCACGAAGAACTTTCGCAGCGTTGCATACTCAGGGAGAACACTTCTTGATAATTAGTGAGAGATCATCTTATAATGCTACCGTCAATCAAAGCAAGATAAGATGCATAAAAGATAAACATTCCATGCAATCAATATAAGTGATATGATATGGCCATCATCATCTTGTGCTTGTGATCTCCATCTTCGAAGCACCGTCGTGATCACCATCGTCACCGGCGTGACACCTTGATCTCCATCGTAGTATCGTTGTCGTCTCGCCAATCTTATGCTTCCATGACTATCGCTACCGCTTAGTGATAAAGTAAAGCATTACAGCGCGATTGCATTGCATACAATAAAGCTACAACCATATGGCTCCTGCCAGTTGCCGATAACTCGGTTACAAAACATGATCATCTCATACAATAAAATTTAGCATCATGTCTTGACCATATCACATCACAACATGCCCTGCAAAAACAAGTTAGACGTCCTCTACTTTGTTGTTGCAAGTTTTACGTGGCTGCTACGGGCTTAAGCAAGAACCAATCTTACCTACGCATCAAAACCACAATGATAGTTTGTCAAGTTGGTGTTGTTTTAACCTTCGCAAGGACCGGGCGTAGCCACACTTGGTTCAACTAAAGTTGGAGAAACTGTCACCGGCTAGCCACCTTTGTGCAAAGCACGTCGGGAGAACCGTTTTGCGTAAGCGTACGCGTAATGTCGGTCCGGGCCGCTTCGTCCAACAATACCGCCGAACCAAAGTATGACATGCTGGTAAGCAGTATGACTTATATCGCCCACAACTCACTTGTGTTCTACTCGTGCACATAACATCAACACATAAAACCTAGGCTCGGATGCCACTGTTGGGGAACGTAGTAATTTCAAAAAAATTCCTACGCACACTCAAGATCATGGTGATGCATAGCAACGAGAGGGGAGAGTGTGATCTACATACCCTTGTAGACCGCAGCGGAAGCGTTAGCACAACGCGGTTGATGTAGTCGTACGTCTTCACGGCCCGACCGATCAAGCACCGAAACTACGTCACCTCCGAGTTCTAGCACACGTTCAGTTCGATGACGATCCCCGGACTTCGATCCAGCAAAGTGTCGGGAAGAGATCCATCAGCACGACGGCGTGGTGATGATCTTGTTGTACAACCGTCACAGGGCTTCGCCTAAGCACCGCTACAATATTATCGAGGACTATGGTGGAAGGGGGCACCGCACACGGTTAAGAATATGATCACGTGGATCAACTTGTGTGTCCTGGGTGCCCCTGCCCCCGTATATAAAGGATCAAAGGGGGGGGGTGCGGCCGGCCAGGAGGAGGGCGCGCCAGGAGGAGTCCTACTCCCACTGGGAGTAGGATTCCCCCCCTTTCCTAGTTGGAATAGGATTCGGGAGGGGGAAAGAGGAGAGAGAGAAGGAAGGGGGGCGCCACCCCCTTCTCCTTATCCTATTCGGACTAGGGGGGGGGAGGGGCACGCGGCCCAGCCCTGGCCACCTCTCCTCTCTTCCACTAAAGCCCACTAAGGCCCATAAACCTCCCGGGGGGTTCCGGTAACCTCCCGGTACTCCGGTAAAATCCCGATTTCACCCGAAACACTTCCGATATCCAAATATAGGCTTCCAATATATCAATCTTTATGTATCGACCATTTCGAGACTCCTCGTCATGTCCGTGATCACATTCGGGACTCCGAACAAACTCCGGTACATCAAAATGCATAAACTCATAATATAACTGTCATCGAAACCTTAAGCGTGCGGACCCTACGGGTTCGAGAACAATGTAGACATGACCGAGACACGTCTCCGGCAATAACCAATAGCGGAACCTGGATGCTCATATTGGCTCCTACATATTCTATGAAGATCTTTTATCGGTCAGACCGCATAACAACATACGTTGTTCCCTTTGTCATCGGTATGTTACTTGCCCGAGATTCGATCGTCGGTATCTCAATTCCTAGTTCAATCTCGTTACCGGCAAGTCTCTTTACTCGTTCCATAATACATCATCTCACAACTAACTCATTAGTTGTAATGCTTGCAAGGCTTATGTGATGTGCATTACCGAGAGGGCCCAGAGATACCTCTCCGACAATCGGAGTGACAAATCCTAATCTCGAAATACGCCAACCCAACATGTACCTTTGGAGACACCTGTAGAGCATCTTTATAATCACCCAGTTACGTTGTGACGTTTGGTAGCACACAAAGTTTTCCTCCGAAAAACAGGAGTTGCATAATCTCATAGTCATAGGAACATGTATAAGTCATGAAGAAAGCAATAGCAACATACTAAATGATCGGGTGCTAAGCTAATGGAATGGGTCATGTCAATCAGATCATTCACCTAATGATGAGATCCCGTTAATCAAATAACAACTCTTTGTCCATGGTTAGGAAACATAACCATCTTTGATTAACGAGCTAGTCAAGTAGAGGCATACTAGTGACACTCTGTTTGTCTATGTATTCACACATGTATTATGTTTCCGGTTAATACAATTCTAGCATGAATAATAAACATTTATCATGATATAAGGAAATAAATAATAACTTTATTATTGCCTCTAGGGCATATTTCCTTCAGATACAATCTGGATCGAGGCATCTGCCTCTGCCCCGAGCGCCATCTCGCGTCTGCGCCGCACCCCGCCAGCATCGCCGGCGGCCACCGGAGATCTCGTCGCCGTCAAGCTCCGCCGGAGGACCTCCCAGGCCGATCCCGCTCCCTCTCCTCTTCTCGTATTCCCCTCGCACTCCCTCTCACCCCGATCCCTCTTCTGCAGGACCTCCTGACGTCGCCATGCCTCAGGAATCCCTCGCCGGCGCATGCCTCTACCATTCCTTGCCGGATCTGGACGAGCTCCTCTGGTTCGGTCCATCCCCGGCGAGCTCCGTCTTCCTCCGTCGCCGGAGCTTCGCCGGCTGCCGCGCCATCCTCTGCATTGAGCAACGGCTCGAGTGCACCCGTGCATTGACCACACACGGACCGCGTCCCTCCTCAAGGCCCAGCAACCGCTCCTAGCAAGCAGCGCTGAGACGGCCTGCCTCCTACGTGCCGTGGGCCGCACCAGCCGGCCCAGCTGTGCGTCACTCTTGCCGGCCTCCCTCTCGACCAAACTGGGTTGAGGCCCAGATCTGCCAGCTCCCTGGAGCCCGATGTTGGAAGCCCAGTTCCACCAGATTCGGCCCAGAGTCTATTTTTTTAAGCTCTGTGTTTTTTCTTTTAACCAGCGAATTACCTGTTTTATAGAAAACCCCTTCTAGTTCATGCATTTAATATTTCACAAACCATGCATCAGAATTAAACAACCTATATATGAAAATTGCTTAGATTTTCGTCTAGTTTCATAATATGCCACTTTCATGCATGTTAAAATGTTGTTTGATTAAATTTGCTCATATGCCATGTTAAAATGATTTATTTCATAACTAAATAACCGTAGCTCGGTTTTAAATAAACTTTATATGTAAATGGGGTAGAAAAATGCCTAGTTTAACATGGTGCACTTATCTAGCATGTTTAACAACTCTAAAATTATGTTTAGGGGAGAACAGTACAAAACCTAAAATATGCACATGAGGATTTTCCTGGACTTGTTGCTTGTTGTTCCGGCCTCATTTAAATTTGCCCAGATAGGTAGTTTTATTATGCTTCACCTCTTGCCATGTTTAATAACATTTAATATTATTGGGTACATAAACAGGAGAGAACTAAATAATTGATGTGGTGTTTTGTTAATATGCAACTCGTTGCATATTGAGCTCCACTTAACTTGTAGAGTTGTTTGTGCATTTTGCCATGCCATGCCTCATTAAACCGGGCATGCATCATACTTGGTTGCGCATCATGCCATGTTTAGGTGATGGTTGTTTACTATGTTGCTTGCTTATTTCCGGTTTGCTTCTCTCGTTAGCTTCGATTTCATTTCGGAGTTGTGAGGATCCGTTCGACTACATCCGTTTGTCTTCTTCATGGACTCGTTCTTCTTCCTTACGGGATCTCAGGCAAGATGACCATACCCTCGAAATCACTTCTATCTTTGCTTGCTAGTTGTTCGCTCTATCGCTATGTGGCACTACCTACCACTTGTTATATCATGCCTCCCATATTGCCATGTCAAGCCTCTAACCCACCTTCCTAGCAAACCGTTGTTTGGCTATGTTACCGCTTTGCTCAGCGCCTCTTATAGCGCTGTTAGTTGTAAGTGAAGATGAAGTTTGTTCCATGTTGGAACATGGTTATGTTGGGATATCACTATATCTATTGTTTAATTAATGCATCTATATACTTGGTAAAGGGTGGAAGGCTCGGCCTTATGCCTGGTGTTTTGTTCCAGTCTTGCCGCCCTAGCTTCCGTCATACCGGTGTTATGTTCCTTGATTTTGTGTTCCTTACGCGGTTGGGTGTTATGGGAACCCCTTGAGAGTTTTGAATAAAACTCCTCCAGCAAGGCCCAATCTTGGTTTTACCATTTGCCTCACCACCACCTATACTTTTCCCTTGGGAGTCGCGCTCCCGAGGGTCATCTTTACTTTAACCCCCCTGGACCAGTGCTTCTCTAAGTGTTGGTCCGAACTGGCGATGTCCGGCGCCCCTTGGGCAACTAGGGTCTATGCCAACACGACGTCTTGCCCATCTGGTGTGCCCTAAGAACGAGATATGTGCAGCTCCTATCGGGATTTGTCGGCACATTCGGGCAGCTTTGCTGGTCTTGTTTTACCATTGTTGAAATGTCTTGTAACCGGGATTCTGATCGAGTCTTCCTAGGAGAAGGAATATCCTTCATTGACCGTGAGAGCTTGTGATGGGCTAAGTTGGGACACCCCTGCAGGGTTTGAACTTTCGAGAGCCGTGCCCGCGGTTATGTGGCAGATGGGAATTTGTTAATGCCGGGTTGTAGAGAACTTGACACTTGACTTAATTTAAAATGAATCAACCATGTGTGTAGCCGTGATGGTCCCTTTCCAGCGGAGTCCGGGAAGTGAACACGGTTCTTGTGTTATGCTTGAACGTAAGTAGTTTCAGGATCACTTCTTGATCACTTCTAGTTCATGACCGTTGCGTTGCTTCTCTTCTCGCTCTTATTTGCGTATGTTAGCCACCATATATGCTAGTGCTTGCTACAGATCCACCTTACTACCCCTTTCCTACCCATAAGCTTAAATAGTCTTGATGTCACGGGTGTGAGATCGCTGAGTCCTCGTGACTCACAGATTCTTCCAAACAGTTGCAGGTGCCGATGATACCAGTGCAGGTGACACATCCGAGCTCAAGTGGGAGCTCGATGAAGATCTTGGTCGTTGTTATCTTTCGTTTTGCTGTTGATCAGTAGTGGAGCCCAGTTGGGACGATCGGGGATCTAGCATATGGGGTTGTCTTCTTTTATTTTGGTTCCATAGTCGGACCTTGATTGTATTCCGATTGACGTATGTTTAACTATGTTATTTGTGTGAAGTGGCGATTGTAAGCCAACTCTTTATCCCTTTCTTATTCAGTATACAGGATTGTGTGAAGATTACACCTCTTGCGACAAGCCTACCATGCGGCTATGCCTCTAAGTCGTGCCTCGACACGTGGGAGATATAGCCGCATTGTGGGTGTTACAAGTTGGTAATCAGAGCCATCCCTGACTTAGGAGCCCCCTGCTTGATCGAATCGCTGACGTTGTTGAGTCTAGAACAAAATTTTTTGAGTCTTAGGATTATACATATCGGAGAGTAGGATTCTTTTTACTCCTCAGTCCCTTCATCGCTCTGGTGAGGCCTCCTGACGTAGAAGTTTTGACTTTTCTCTCCTCAAATTTCATGAAATTTTTTTAGGATCACGCGGGTATCTTGGAATCGTTCTGATATTCTTGCGACAAGAACATTGTTCTTGGTGCCTCCTAACATTTAGGGGTTGTGGCAGTGTCCCGGGGAGTTGAGCTCTGAGGTGTTGTCGTCACAATTTTATCGTTGCAGTTCTGGAATACTTGAGTTCGCCGACATCGAAAATCTCTTTTATGCAGTTGTTGGTGAGATAACCTCGATGCCACCCAGTACTGGGGTGGGGATTCGGGAGTATTGCCATAACTCGTATAACGGATGCTTTTCGAAGGTTGAGGTACACGATTTTTGAAGGTTTCTTGGTTATGTGCTGAAGGATGGATACAGCTGGATGTAGGAATTGTTAGTTTGGGTGAGATATTATGCTTCCCCTGTATCCCCAACACCTGATTGCATAACCAGAAAGTTTCGGGAGTTTATAAGTGGTAATTCAAGTAGCTCGTAGGATATCCTTCCAACAGACACATGATACGATATGGGATCTATCATATGTTTGTTCCGGCTTATTTTGCAAGCCAATCTTTGTTTTGTTTTGAGTTGTGGTATTCAAGTTGCTTCGAAGTCAAGTGTTGAATCCATACCTTGCCTAAACGGTGTTCTCATATTTCTATGTGAATACTAATCCTTCATGATAATCGAGATTGTCATGTCAATCATTTTCCATCTGACGTGTTTCTCTTCAAGTGGATCCGATAATTTTAAACATCCGCAAGTTCAATTCTAAGTTCTCTCAACGGTGTTCGTTTCATCTGCCCCCAAGTTGTCTTTGTTTTCCCGCCCACCCACCATTTTTCTTCAAGGATTCAGATTTCTTAATCAAGTATCCTTTTATTGATGGGAAGTCTCTCCATTATTTTCTGTCAATGTTCTTATCCGGTGATTCTCAGGAAGATACTAACGGAGCTTCAAGTTTATTATTCTTTGTTCTTTTTTCTTCTCCGCTGGATTCAATTCAAGCTTTGTCGATCATATCCTTTTCTCATTTCAAATGCCTTCTCGTGTCGGTGCATCTCTTAATCATCCACCTCTCACTATTCATTTGTTCCGGAGTGCCGTAGATGTCTCAGAAGATTCACATTTCCATTCTCGATCTGTTCAAGTTATTTTGAGGTTGTTATCTCATTCAAGCCATTTAATTCAATCGGTGCAATCTCTCTTCAAATCATTTCAACAGTGTTTCTCTTGAGTGGGCCCTAACCCACAGGTCTTTCCCAGGATCTTACCCGACTCTTCTAATTTTCCCGGAGCTATCCTCTAATTCTTTCAAAGTTCGATGTAAGTATGAATTGTCATCACTCATATGTATTTCTCGAAGATCTTTCAAATTCTTTCATCGTTGGTTCAACCTTTCTAATTTTCATTCCGGAGTATCTCAACAATTCATGGTGGTGTTTCTCATCATCATTCTCAACATTTGAAGACCAAAGAAGTGTTTCCTCTAAATCTTGGTTCGTTCTCTCGAAGATTCATGGTTCTAGCGTTATGCCATCCTCTCAGAATTGTTTTCGATTGTGAGAATTCTTTTCACCCATCCGGAGCAATTCAGGAGTCTTTTCAGTTTGATTCTCCAGAGCCCATCATCTCAGAATTATTCATTCTAGCTTTCAGCTCTAGTTCTTGAATTCTTCCGGTGCATGATTCAAATATTCTCTAATCATCTCGGGATCTCTTCGTTCACTTGTATCTAAATTATCTCAAGTATCTTCGTTCTCTAATTCTTCCCGGTGTTTCTTTATATTTTCTTCATTCATTTTCAATCCTTACGGTGGTTCGTTCAAGATTTCTCTTCCTTCGTTATCATATCAATTCATTCGTTCTTTCCAATCCTACCAGTGGTTCGTTGAAGTCCTTCTCAAGTTTGCGCTATATCTCTCTTATCCTTTCTACGAGAATAAGTCGTATGCCAAATCTGTTGCTTGTCATCAATCTAAATTGGTGAAGGATACGCATAACATAATTCTTATTCTCGGTTCATCCAGGTGATTCATCTTTCTCTCTGGAGTTGTCCTTCATATCACATTCTCGGTTCGAGATGCTTCATCTTTTCTTTTTCGGAGTTCGTTCACGATGAATAAATTCTCGGTTTCAATTGTTTCATCTTTTCTTTTCCTGGAGTTCCAAGCTCTCATCATCACGAAGATCCATCTGAATCATTGCAAGGCTTCAATCTTATTCTTTTCATCCTTCACTTCTTTTGATAATCCTTTTATTACCGGAGTTCTCACAATGACTCAACTTGGTGGTTCATCAAGGCTTTCTTTCATTCTCCATTTGTTCTTCAAGATTTCTCTCGAAGTTATGATCTGCCAAGCCGTACTCTAAAATAAACATATTGTTCAACACATGTCTTGTTTTGAGGAGTTCAAGCATTATTCATCTTGCATTCTGAAGTGCAATTCTTTCATATCTCATCTTTTGAGGTGGCGTTATGTCATTCTTGACAATTTCCCTTCGTGTTTCATGATTCACAAGTTGTCCGGAATGACATATTGTAAACCCATCATTTTCAATTCGTTCATGTGATCCTTTGCAACCCATCAATCTCTTCATTGGAATTATCTTGGGTTATATTTCACCTAAAGCTTTCCCTAAGGATTGTTGCTATTTATGGTTCTTATAAATGACCCAAGTTCTTCATTTATCCTCCAGGTGAAATAAGCTTCTAATCTTCTTGTTGATATCAATCCAATCTTTTGTTTCCGTAGTGGCAGAATTTCGCCTCAATTTTGAGAAGTTTTCCATAAGCCCGTTACAAGCTTACTCTTTTCGTTGTTGGTTTTCCAAAAACTGCTCGACCCTTCTCCTAAGGATGCCTTTTCAAGCTCATTTGAGGTAGAAGATGTTGTTTTCTCCTCCATTCTTTTGATTCCATTCTTACATTTGTTCTGGAGGCATTGTGATGTTGCTCTCTTCACTCATCATCTCGATTTGTGAGGATTGTGTTCTTTCATGCTTATCCATTTAACCGGAGTGTTGTGTCCTCTGCTTAAGTTCTTTTCATCTTATCAAGTCTTGCATCTCTTGTTAACCGGAGTGTTGTCTGAATTTGTTCTTCCTTGTTCCTTTTTTTCTAACGGAGTATTTCCAACTTTGTTCACCCCCGTTGTATTATTTTCTTGAAATGGTTTAACCTCCCAAGGTTCGTGGTTTCACTCGTTTGTCAAAGAAGCAACTTCGTTTTACCTCTTCTCTTCCTCTTTCGTTTTCATCCGGTGACATCCTAGATCTCGGGACGAGATCCTCTCGTAGTGGTGGAGTGTTGTAACGCCCCGAGACCGTTGCGCCAGGTGTCTTCCAATTATTCACTGTCGTTGCCATGTCTTTTGCTTGTGTGTTGCATTTTATCATGTCATCATGTGCATTGCATCATCATGTTTTTCAAAAACTTGCATTCGTCCGGGTTCCCCCAGTTCTTTCCGTCGTCCATTCTGAGCCCAGACACACTTGCACGCGCCCGCGACACGTCCGGAATATTATTTTATAAGTGGCCGGAAAATGTTCTCGGAATGGGATGAAAGTTGGCATGCGGTGTTGTTATGTTGTCAGTAGGTCGCCTACCAAGTTTCATCGCATTCGGAGTCCGTTTGACGCCCCAACGGTAAACTATAGTGGCAGTATAGTCGGTCAAACGTCGGACGTTTTCGGTCTCCGGAAACAGTTGCCGGTCTGCACTCCTTCCCTCTCATCTTAGCCCAACCTCCTCTTCACAGCCCACAAGGCCCAACCTACCCCTCCTTGCGTCCGGTGCTATCTGATCGAGACCGGAGGGTCCAGAAACAATCCCTAGACCCGAACCCTAGCCATTTTTCGCTATATATGGACACCCTCCTTCCTAATTTGGCATCCCCTAGACTCCACCTACCTCCATCCACCTACCCTCCTCAATTTCCGCGCCTGCCCGCTTCCTTGCCGCCACTTGGAACGCCGCCGTTCGCTAGCCGCCGCCAGCCACCACCAGCGCCGCCACCCTCGTCCTATCGGGCCACGCCACCTGTCCCCAATGCCTTCCCACGCCCCTGCGCCGCCGCACGGCCTGCCAGGACCCAGATCGGGGCCCTGGAAGCCCATATCCACCCGAAGCGCGTCGCTGCTCCTCCCGCAGCGCTCGATCCAATCTGGATCGAGGCATCTGCCTCTGCCCCGAGCGCCACCTCGCGTCTGCGCCACACTCCGCCAGCATCGTCAGCAGCCACCGGAGATCTCGTCGCCGTCAAGCTCCCCCGGAGGACCTCCCATGCCGATCCCACTCCCTCTCCTCTTCTCGTTTTCCCCTCGCGCTCCCTCTCACCCCGATCCCTCTTCTGCAGGACCTCCTGACGTCGCCATGCCTCAGGCAACCCTCATTGGCGCCTGCCTCTACCATTCCTTGCCGGATCTGGACGAGCTCCTCTGGTTCGGTGCATCCCCGACGAGCTC
Organism: Triticum dicoccoides; assembly: GCF_002162155.2. NCBI lineage: Eukaryota > Viridiplantae > Streptophyta > Magnoliopsida > Poales > Poaceae > Triticum > Triticum dicoccoides. The sequence goes on from NC_041392.1 coordinate 261,455,586, forward strand.
CGTCTTCCTCCGTCGCCGGAGCTCTGCCGGCTGCCGCGCCATCCTCTGCATCGAGCAACGGCTCGAGCGCACCCGTGTGTTTACCGCACATGGACCACGTCCCTCCTCAAGGCCCAGCAACCGCTCCCAGCAAGCAGCGTTGATTCGGCCTGCCTCCTACGCATCGTGGGCCGCACCAGCTGGCCCAGCTGTGTGTCACTCCTGCCGGCCTCCCTCTCGACCAAACCGGGCCGAGGCCCACATCTGCCAGCTCCCTGGAGCCCGATGTGAGCAACCCAGTTCCACCAGATTCGGCCCAGAGTCTATTTTTAGGCTCTACGTTGTCTTTTAACCAGCGAATTACCTATTTTTATAGAAAACTCCTTCTAGTTCATGCATTTAATATTTCACAAACCATGCATCAGAATTAAACAACCTATATATGAAAAATGCTTAGATTTTCGTCTAGTCATAATATGCCACTTTCATGCATGTTAAAAATGTTAAAAATGTTGTTTGATTAAATTTGCTCATATGCCATGTTAAAATGCTTTATTCATAACTAAATAACCATAGATCGGTTTTAAATAAACTTTATATGTAAATGGGGTAGAAAAATGCCTAGTTTAACATGGTGCACTTATCTAGCATGTTTAACAACTCTAAAATTATGTTTAGGGCAGAACAGTACCAAACCTAAAATATGCACAAGAGGATTTTTTCGGACTTGTTGCTTGTTGTTCCGGCCTATTTAAATTTGCCTAGATAGGTAGTTTTATTATGCTTCACCTCTTGCCATGTTTAATAACATTTAATATTGTTGGGTACATAAACGGGAGAGAACTAAATAATTGATGTGGTGTTTTGCTAATATGCAACTTGTTGCATATTGAGCTCCACTTAACTTGTAGAGTTGTTTGTGCATTTTGCCATGCCATGCCTCATTAAATCGAACATGCATCATACTTGGTTGCACATCATGCCATGTTTAGTTAATGGTTGTTTACTATGTTGCTTGCTTCTTTCCGGGTTGCTTCTCTCGTTAGCTTCGGTTTTGTTCCGGAGTTGTGAGGATCCGTTCGACTACGTCTATTTGTCTTCTTCATGGACTCATTCTTCTTCCTTACAGGATCTCAGGCAAGATGACCATACCCTCAAAATCACTTCTATCTTTGCTTGCTAGTTGTTCGCTCTATCGCTATGTCGCGCTACCTACCACTTGTTATATCATGCCTTCCATATTGCCATGTCAAGCCTCTAATCCACCTCCCTAGCAAACCGTTGTTTGGCAATGTTACCGCTTTGCTCAGCCCCTCTTATAGCGTTGTTAGTTGCAAGTGAAGCTGAAGTTTGTTCCATGTTGGAACATGGTTATGTTGGGATATCACTATATCTATTGTTTAATTAATGCATCTATATACTTGGTAAAGGGTGGAAGGCTCGACCTTATGCCTGGTGTTTTGTTCCACTCTTGCCGCCCTAGTTTCCGTCATACCGGTGTTATGTTCCTTGATTTTGTGTTCCTTATGCGGTTGGGTGTTATGGGACCCCTTGACAATTCTCTTTGAATAAAACTCCTCCAGCAAGGCCCAACCTTGGTTTTACCATTTGCCTCACCACCACCTATACTTTTCCCTTGGGAGTCGTGCTCCCGAGGGTCATCTTTATTTTAACCCCCCCAGGCCAGTGCTTCTCTAAGTGTTGGTCCAAAGTGGGCGATGTCCGGCGCCCCCTGGGCAACCAGGGTCTATGCCAACTTGACGTCTTGCCCATTCGGTGTGCCCTGAGAATGAGATATGTGCAGCTCCTATCGGGATTTGTTGGCACATTCGGGCGGCTTTGCTGGTCTTGTTTTACCATTGTCGAAATGTCTTGTAACCGGGATTCTGAGTTTGATCGAGTTTCCTGTGAGAAGGAATATACTTCGTTGACTGTGAGAGCTTGTGATGGGCTAAGTTGGGACACACCTGTAGGGTTTGAACTTTCGAGAAACGTACCCGCGGTTATGTGGCAGATGGGAATTTGTTAATGTCCGGTTGTAGAGAACTTGACACTTAACTTAATTTAAAATGAATCAACCGTGTGTGTAGCCGTGATGGTCTCTTTCCGTTGGAGTCCGAGAAGTGAACACGGTTCTTGTGTTCTGCTTGAACGTAAGTAGTTTCAGGATCACTTCTTGATCACTTCTAGTTCACGACTGTTGCGTTGCTTCTCTTCTCGCTCTTATTTGCGTATGTTAGCCACCATATATGCTAGTGCTTGCTGCAGATCCACCTTACTACCCCTTTCCTACCCATAAGCTTAAATAGTCTTGATCTCGCGGGTGTGAGATTGCTGAGTCCTTGTGACTCCCAGATTCTTCCAAACAGTTGCAGGTGCTGGCGATACCCGTGCAGGTGACGCATCCGAGCTCAAGTGGGAACTCAATGAAGATCTTGGTCGTTGTTATCTTTCGTTTTCCCGTTGATCAGTAGTGGAGCCCAGTTGGGACGATCAGGGATCTAGCATTTGGGGTTGTCTTCTTTAATTTTGGTTCCATAGTCGGACCTTGATTGTATTCCGATTGACGTATGTTTAACTATGTTATTTGTGTGAAGTGGCGATTGTAAGCCAACTCTTTATGCCTTTCTTATTCAGTACATGGGACTGTGTGAAGATTACCCCTCTTGTGACAAGCCTACCATGCAGCTATGCCTCTAAGTCGTGCCCCGAGACGTGGGGGATATAGCCGCATTGTGGGTGTTACAATGTCACAACGATATCATCCACGTAAGCATGAACATTGCGCCGAATCTGGTTGTGAAGGCAATTTTGAACACAATACTGATAAGTCGCCTGGGCACTCTTGAGCCCAAAGGGCATAAACACGTAGCATAAGGCTCCAAAAAGGAGTGATAAAGGTTGTCTTCTCTTGGTCCTTAACTTCCATCTTGATATGATGATAGCCAGAATAAGCATCTAGAAAACTCAGACGCTCACAACCGCCCATAGAATCAATGATCTGATCAATACGAGGGACAGCAAAAGGATCAACAGGACAGGCCTTGTTAAGGTTTGTGTAATCCACACACATATGCCAAGTGCTGTTCTTCTTAAGTACTGATGTCTACTATGCAACTTTATTCTTGTAGACTTGTGTTGGGCCTCCAAGCGCAGAGTTTTGTAGGACAATAGCAATTTTCCCTCAAGTGGATGACTGAAAGTGCAACTATCCCTGGGTGGTTTAGGTAATTACTAACAACATATAGCTCATTGAACTAATACTATTTCAAGATGATCATTTCAGAAAGTTCAATGATTGGCATGGCATGGATTAGGAATGTGGACTCCTCAAAATGCTAAGGACACATATTGGCTCGAGCTCAAAACTCTACATTTTACTTTTAGTGATCCAAGATCACATTGAGTCCATAGGAAAAGCCAATACTATTAAAAGGGGATGAGGTGTGGCTTAATGGCTTGCTTGCTCAAAATGCTTAGTGATATGCTCCAAAAACCCTCAACCACTTTCTCCTACCCACATATGTCCCAAACCAAAAACTCAAACTCGGCCCCACCAAAAAGTTCTATCTGGCACCACCGAGTTCACTTGACATAGACACTGCCACAAACCCTAGTCACTTCGGTCTCACAGATAGGGATCTCGGTCGCACCAAAATGGGATTGCAAACTCTCTGTTTCCCTTCGTAATGTTTCGGTCCAACCGAGATGAGTGATTGGTCCCACCGAGTTCGCAATGCAAACTCTTTGTTTCCCTTTTGTAATGTTTCGGTCTCATCAAAATGAGCGATTCGGTCCCGTCGAGTTTGCCTGACCAACTCTCTGGTTAGCTTATTACCAAAATCGGCCTCATCGATTTGTGTAATCGGTCTCACCGAGATTACGTTATGCCCTAACCCTAATGAAATCGGTCCCACCGAGTTGACATGTCAGTCCCATCGAAAAGCCTAACATTCACATTTTGAACTGAATTGGTCCCACCAAGTTTTCCGATTCGGTCCCACCGAGTTTGGTGAATTGTGTGTAACGGTTAGATTTTGTGTGGAGGTTGTATATACCCCTCCACCCTTCCTTCATTATGAAGGAGAACCATCAAAACGTGCCTACACTTCCAGCATTCATTTTCTGAGGGGGGACCACCTACTCACATGTTGAGACCAAGATATTCCATTCCAACCATTTGAATATTGATCTCTAGCCTTCCTCAAGTTGCTTTCCACTCAAATCATCTTTCCACCAAATCCAAATCTGTGAGAGAGAGTTGAGTGTTGGGGAGTGTCGGTGTCAAAACCGGCGGATCTCAGGTAGGGGGTCCCGAACTATGCATCTAAGGCGGATGGTAACAAGAGGCAGGGGACACGATGTTTTACCCAGGTTCGGGCCCTCTTGATGGAGGTAAAACCCTACGTCCTGCTTGATTTATTCTTGATGATATGAGTATTACAAGAGTTGATCTACCATGAGATCGGAGAGGCTAAACCCTAGAAGCTAGCCTATGGTATGATTGTATGTTGTCCTATGGACTAAAACCCTCCGGTTTATATAGACACCAGAGGGGGCTAGGGTTACACAAGGCCGGTTACAAAAGAGGAGATATCCATGTCCGTACTGCCTAGCTTGCCTTCCACACCAAGTAGAGTTCCATCCGGACACGAGACGAAGTCTTCAATCTTGTATCTTCATAGTCCAACAGTCCGACCAAAGGATATAATCCGGCTATCCGGATACCCCCTAATCCAGGACTCCCTTAGTAGTCTCCGAACTAGGCTTCAATGATGATGAGTCTGGCGCGCAGTGTTGTCTTCGGCATTGCAATGCGGGTTCTTCTCCATATTTCGAACGTTTGTAAAGCAGTGTCCGGTCCCATAAATGTTTGAACCTCTTGGCTTCTATGCCCAATAAGGGCTATCTCCCACGTGTCGAATGAATACGAGGCGCCAGGGCGTTTTTACATTCGCCCCCTAGCCAGATAAATAAATTGTCTATTAAAGGGATGGAGATTCTTAGATCTGATCCATACCATCCTCCCCGGGGAGAATCCATCAGAGCGTGTTTCAGAAAGATCCATTCCAGCATGGCCGACCTCCGCAGCTCCTCCTCCTGCCCCCGTAGCCCTAAGACCGGTGATTGGGAGAGGTGTTCAGTCCCACACAGTCGATTAGTCGAACTACAGACTAAGGGATTTCTCCCTCCGGCGTATATGGTGCCCGTTCGAGCCGGGCTTGCCACCTACAATGGCAGGGAGCAAGCGGAGAGCTTCCCCTGTCCCTCTATGGGGGAGCGGGTCTACCTTGTTTCTTATTTATTAAGGGGACTCGGATTTCCAATTCATCCATTCCTCTGCGGGCTCCTGGAGTTCTACGGCCTCCAATTACACAATTTCACCCCTGCCTCCATTCTACATATCGCCGGCTATGTTGCTCTCTGCGAGTTGTTCCTGGGCTGCGAGGCTCACTTCGAGCTGTGGAAAAGGCTATTTTGCCTTGTCCCTCGCACACATAGGGGGTCACTTTATCAAGTGGGCGGAGTCGAAATATGGCGCATCGCCGGTACCGGATACCTGTCCGGTACCCCGAAGAAGTCATCCGAAGACTGGCCTTCGCGGAATGGTTTTATATGGAGGACGTTCCCCTTCCAGACCCTGCTCGGTGGGGTCTTCCCGAGTTCAGCAATGCCCCTCTGAAGAAACGCCGAAGTTGGCACCCACGAAGCCCCTAGGTGGAAGACAATGGAGAAGTCCTCTACCTGATGAACCGGATTAAAGCGCTGGCTCAATCAGGATTGACAGTAATCGAAGTTATGTCGATTTGCATAATGCGGGGAGTGCAACCACTTCAATATCGTGGGCACCCCTTGTGGTGTTTTAACAGGGCGGATGATGCCACCCGCTGCGGGCGCAAGGGTCTAGACAATGCTGCCGCTTTAGCAAAAAATTTGTCTGAATTGTTCAAGGGAGCGGAAGAGGAGTTCATCCGCATCAAGCCATGTGATGGATTCTCCATGTACAATCCTCCAAGCTGGGTAAGTTATATCTCCTTACTCCCATTTTTCCCGCATTCTTTGTCATGAGTATTCACCTTGCCACTTTGCGGCAGGAACTACGAAAAGCCATAAAGGAGGTCAGCAGCCCCTCCCCACTACCAGAGGACCCTGACCGGGCCCTCGACTCTGGACTTGAAGAAGATCTAGTTATATTCGTGGAGCTGATAGACCGGCAGTTCTATTAGTTAATCTGCGATGATGCCATGGTGGCCATTATGGCCGACTATCCCAGAATGCTTCCTGCATCACACGTAAGAAAACCAAAAAATCCCAACTCCAAAAACTAGGATCCCCTGTTAGACACTTCACCTACCATATACATATGGCGTTTTTACAAGGAAGGCATTCGGGACGCCTTGCCGAACCCGCAGCAACTTGCCAACAAGAGGCACCGAGGCCGGGCAGGCCAAAAAGGAAGGCGGTCAGGACGGAGACACCGGCGCAAAGGTATAATAGAAACCCCGCTCCATGGTTGTCGTCTTTCTTGAAATGTAATGACGCCCGTGTTTCTTTAACAGAAAAAGCGCTCGCCGGAATATGTCTGGCGATGTTGCTAATCACGCTTCCACCAGTCGGGCGCCAGGACCGGACATAGAGGCGGAAGCCGATATGGGGCAGGCACCGGATAATCCCCCTACAGAGGATGCAGATAGATTATCCGCTACAAACTTAGAAGTGGAAAGCGCCATGAATCATAGGCGCCGCCGGGCCATACTCCGTGACGCTTGTTTCTCACCAGAGGCATTTGATGCCTTCAATTCTGGAGAGGCGTACCTCCGTGCTGCTCAAGATGGTCTGGCCAGAGCCACGGATCCGTATGTAAAGGATGTACGGGTAAGTAAATCTGACGATTTATATGTATCAGTAGCCACTGAGACTTGTAACAGTTAGCAGAACTGATTTAAGGATCATCTTTATTGTGCAGGTTCTTACACAGAAGAATACTAGGCTGTCACAGGAGCTGGAGGAATGCAAGACCCAACTGCGGTCCGCTGTTGCCGCATTGAAGGAACCGAAAAAGTTTCCCGCTGGTAACATTTACTTTAAAGAATGATGGTTACCATATAGTGTGCGGCGTGGCTGCAGATCTAACAATAGATGTTGCAGATGAATCCGGAGAAAATTCAGAGGACCAGCATGTCGTGTGACAGTGAGAGGCTGGCAAACGCGTGCTGACTGAGGTTAGGCGGGAGAAAAACAATCTCCAAGACGCCACTATCAAGCTGAGCGTGGAACTAAAAGACGTTCGAGCCCAGCTTGCAGACTCCGAGAAGGAGAATAAGCGGCTTCGGTGCGGCATTTTCAGTAAGTGCTTGAACGAATCCTTTTGAAGGAGTTCGGCGAAGAAGCCGACTAACATCATTATGTCTATAGGTATGCTGACGGTTCATCCCGCGGAGGAAATGCCCGGGTCTGCGGGTGATCTTATATCCGAGCTCTCACATCTGTACGAACAAGTTCAGCAGGTGATGCAAGGTGTTGCCCAGGCCTTGTGGCCATCCGTCTCCCTGCCAGAAGGCGTTGAAGAGCTTACGGAGAAGCTCAAGGGAGCACGGCGGCGCTTCCAATTATGGAAGATATCGGCCTGCCGTCAAGGTGCCAAAGAATCCTGGGCCATGGTGAAGACGCGGTATACCAAGGCTGACCCAAATCACATGGCCGAGGTCGGACCTGTGGGGCCCGACGGAAAAGAGATCCCCGTTAGCTTAGTTTATGGGCAAGTAGAATTAGCCGCAAAGTATTCCCAACAGGATTGTCGGCTAGACCACCTGTTGGATGGTATAGAAGAGGAATTTAGTCAGTCTGCATGACTATGTAATTAAAGTGACATGTATAATGCCTTCTAGCCGGATTGTAGTTCATTTGTCTTGGCGGACCTTTTCGCTTCAACCTCGGGACCCGATAGTCCGGAGTGTATCCGAATACCCGCTCAGTTATATAAGAACCGGGGTATGCATGGATACCGGGCGTAGGGGTCATTAGTGCTTGAACAGAAAAGTGCCCAACTAGTTATGTTATATTACATGGGTAGTAAGAAACATCTTCCAGGGAGAATAGTTCCATTAAGGGTTCCTTTCCCTGGGTATGCATGCCCTAAGGTGCATGTCCGGACTGCGATAAGAAACGCAGGAAGAAACATCTGGGGGCAGATATGGAAAATAAATAAAAATCATCTTTTGTTCACCGACCAAATATTCCCTTAAGAACGCTAGCTTTCGGCTTCACCGAGTCTGAGGTACACATCCGACTGACCCGGCAGTAACAATCGCAGAGGTGCTCCCCTTATGCCCTAGTTGAATTAACGGGAACGTAGGGCATAAATACAAGAGCCAGGAAACCCAGCTTGGCCAAAACTTAAGTCATATCGATGCATATAATGGCGAAAAAAGGTACATGCGGAAGTATAACACATGTGCGGGGCATGAGGCCCAGATAAATAATTAAGCTTTTGTGAAAGAAGCCCCCAGGTATGATGAGCGCGGCTAGCGCATCTATAATGTGCAAGCTAGGCACAAGTTGGCCCTTGAAGGCCTAGAGAAAGAATAAAAGAAAGAAAGAAAGAAAAACAAGATAGGTAATGTATATGCAAAAAATGGACAGAGGAAGGGGACGAACAAAGAGTCCGACGCTAGGCGTAGAATCTTCGGAGCCTGGCCGCGTTCCATGGGTTTAGCTCGAGTCGATTAGTCGATGCATCCCGCAGTCGGTATGCTCCACCGGTCAGAACTTGGTCAATAATGAAGGGACCTTCCCATTTGGGCTCGAGCTTGTTCTTTTTCTTATCCGGCAGGCGTAGAACTAGTTCGCCAACGTTATAAGTTTTGGCCCGTACTTCTCTGCTTTGGTATCTGCGAGCCTGTTGCTGATAAAATGCGGAACAGGCTTTTGCTACACCACGCTCCTCCTCCAGGGTGTCCAGACTGTCCTGCCGATCGAGCTCGGCTTCTCTTCCTTCGTACATGCGCACTCGAAGTGAGTCATGAATTATGTCACAGGGCAAGACTGCCTCTGCGCCGTACACCATAAAGAAGGGTGTATATCCGGTACTACGATTCGGCATGGTCCGCAGCCCCCAGAGTACGGAGTCGAGCTCCTCTACCCAGTGCGTGTTAGACTCCGTTAAGGAACACACTAATCTGGGTTTAATGCCGCTCATTATAAGATCGTTTGCTCGCTTAACTCGGCCGTTGGTTGTGGGTGATAGACTGAAGCGTAATCGAGCTTGATGCCCATTTTGCTGCACCAGAGTTTTACCTCATCGGCCGTGAAGTTCGTGTCATTGTCAGTGATGATGCTGTGGGGACGCCATAACGGTGTACGACCCCGGATATGAAGTCTATCACCGGTCCGGATTCGGCTATTTTAATAGGTTTGGCCTCTATCCATTTGGTGAATTTATCAACCATGACCAGTAACTATTTTTTCTTGTGGGTTCCCCCTTTAAGGGGTCCAACCATGTCAAGCCCCCAGACCGCGAAGGGCCATGTAATGGGGATTGTTTGGAGGGCGGTGGGTGGCATGTGGCTTTGATTTTCAAAGAGCTGGCAACCGGCGCAACGTTGGACCAAGTCCTGTGCATCTGCACGGGCCGTTGGCCAATAGAATCCTGTACGGAAGGCCTTGCTTACAAGAGCCCGGGCTGCGGCATGGTGACCGCCGAGTCCGGCGTGAATTTCTGCCAAAAGGTTCCGCCCTTCCTCTTCGGAGATGCATCTTTGAAGGACTCCGGTAGTGCTTTTTTTTGTATAATTCTCCCTCATGGACCCTGTAGGCCTTGGATCGCCGCACTATGCAGCGTGCCTCATTTTGGTCCTCCGGAAGTTCCTGTCTAGTTAGGTAGGCCAGGAATGGTTCTGTCCACGAGGCAATGATGGCCATTATTACATGGGATGAAGGTGTTATTTCGGTGGCGGAGCCTCCGATTGTGTCAAAGTGTTCGGTATCGAGTATTTTGCCCGGGTCCGGACTATTGTTACCGGTGTCCCCTTCCCATACTACGGATGGCTTGAATAACCTCTCCAAAAATATATTGGGGGGACCGCATCGCGTTTTGCACCGATGCGGGCGAGGATATCCGCCGCCTGATTATTTTCCTGAGCCACATGGTGAAATTCGAGCCCCTCAAACCGAGCTGACATTTTTAGGACGACGTTTCAATAGGCCGCCATTTTCGGATCCTTGGCGTCAAAGTCCCCATTTATTTGGGATATTGCGAGGTTTGAATCCCCATGCACCTCCAGGCGTTGAATGCCCATGGAGACTGCCATCCGAAGACCATGCAACAGAGCTTCGTATTCGGCTGCGTTGTTGGAGTCTATATACAATATTTGCAGTACCTACTGAATGGTATCTCCGGTTGGGGACGTCAGGACGACGCCAGCCCCCAGACCAGCCAGCATTTTAGAACCATCGAAGTGCATGATCCAATTGTAGTATGCGTCGTACTCTTTAGGGAGTTCGGCCTCCGTCCATTCGGCGACAAAGTCGGCCAATACTTGCGACTTAATGGCTCGCCGAGGTTTGTATGTTATGTCGAACGGGAGGAGCTCAATGGCCCATTTGGCAATCCGGCCCGTAGCATCGCAGTTGTTTATAATATCATTAAGTGGCACTTCCGAGGCTACTGTAATCGAACACTCTTGAAAGTAGTGCCGCAGCTTCCGGGATGCCATGAATACCGCATAGGCTATCTTTCGATAATGTGGGTACCGTGATTTGCATGGAGTGAGGACAATGGATACATAATATACCAGCTTTTGAAGAGGGAATTTATGTCCGTCAGCTTCTCGTTCTACGACGAGCACTACGCTTACAACTTGATGAGTTGTCGCAATGTATAACAACATTGGTTCGCCGATGTTTGGCACGGCCAGGATTGGGTTGGTTGCCAAAATGGCCTTTATTTCTTCCAATCCGGCTGTGGCAGCGTCCGTCCACTCAAAGTGTTCGGTGCACCGAAGGAGGCGATAAAGGGGTAAAGCCTTTTCTCCTAAGCGGGAGATAAAGCGACTTAGAGCCGCCACGCATCCAGTTAACTTCTGGATTTGTTTGAGGTCTGTTGGGGTAGCCAACTATGACAAAGCTCGGATTTTGGACGGATTAGCTTCAATACCTCTACTGGAGACAATGAAACCCAGGAGCTTTCCGGCTGGTACGCCGAAAATGCATTTTTTCGGATTGAGCTTGATGTCGTATGTTCAGAGGTTGTCGAATGTGAGCCTCAAGTCGTCTATCAGAGAGTCGACGTGTTTAGTTTTGACGACCACATCGTCTACGTATGCCTCTACTGTTTTGCCGATTTGTTTCTCCAGTCATGTCTGAATCATGCGCTGATATGTTGCGCCGGTGTTTTTGAGCCCAAAAGGTATTGTGTTGAAACAGAAGGGACCATATGGTGTGATGAATGCCGTTGCGGCTTGGTCGGACTCCACCATCTTGATTTGGTGGTAACCGGAGTATGCGTCGAGGAAACACAATGACTCGTGTCCTGCGGTAGCATCAATAATTTGATCGATGCTGGGGAGGGGGAAGGGGTCCTTTGGGAAAGCTTTATTGAGGTCCTTGAAATCGGCACAAAGGTGCCATGATTTATCCTTCTTTGGTACCATCACCAGGTTTGCTAGCCAGTCCGAGTGTTTTATTTCTCTGATGAATCCGGCCTCCAATAACTTGGCTAGTTCCTCTCCCATGGCCTGTCTCTTAGGTTCGGAGAAACGCCGAAGAGCTTGCTTGAATCCCTTTAGGATATTGAGGCTATGCTCGGCCAGCCTGCGTGGGATTCCTGGCATGTCTGAGGGATGCCAGGCGAATATGTCCCAATTCTCGCGCAGGAACTCTCGTAGTGCGGCATCCACGGCGGGGTTTAACTGTGCCCCGCTGGAGGCTGTTTTTGTAGGGTCCGTTGGGTGGACTTGGAATTTGACTATTTCATCCACTGGTTTAAAAGTGGTGGACTTGGATCTCTTATCGAGTATCATGTCGTCCCTGTCCACTATGGAGCGTAGCGTGGTTAATTCCTCGGCCGAGAGGGCTTTGGATAATGCCTCGAGGGCCAGTGCAGCTGTTTTGTTTTCGGCGCAGAGTGCTGTGTCCGGATCACTGGCGAGGGTGATGCTTCCGATGGGCCCGGGCATTTTGAGCTTCATGTACCCATAATGGGGTACGGCTTGGAAGATCATGAACACCTCACGTCCTAAAAGGGCGTGGTATCCACTGCTGAACGGGGCCACTTGAAATGTAATTTCTTTGGACCTACAGTTCTCTGGCATACCGAATACCACATCTAGTGTGATTTTCCTAGTGCATGGTGCCTCCCGACTAGGTATGATTCCCCTGAAGGTTGTGCTACTTTGCTCAATGCGGTTCCAGTCTATTTCCATTTTTTGAAGAGTTTCCTCATAGATGAGGTTTAATCCGCTGCCCCCGTCCATGAGTACTTTGGTGAGTCGAAAGCCGTCCATAATTGGACTGAGGACCAGTGCGGCTGGTGCTCGGGCTATTCGGAATTTAGGTTCGTCACTGGCATTGAAGGTAATAGCCGTGTCACTCCATGGATTTATTGCTGCTATGTGGCAGATTTCGGCCATGCTGCTGAGTGTTTGCTTGCGCCTATTATTTGACGGGAAGGTCTCAAAGACTGTTAACACTGTATTTTATCCACGGGATGGTGCTCTATGGCATTTAGGATAAGAAGATCCTCACCACATTTGGCCACCTGCCGGAGTATCCAACATGCTCTAAGGTTGTGCGTTGGTATTGTATCCGCTGTACTATGAATTTTGCAGGGTCCGTTAAGCCATCCCTCCAGTACGGTTCCATGCCCTGTAGAGGGTTTTTGTTTCTTTGCAACTAGCTCGGGTGTCTTATGATAGTGCACCCTTTTACTTCGGATTGGGTGTATATTCGGAGCCGGATTATCCCAAAATTTCGTTTCGGGTTTCTAGGCGCTTTGCATCGCACAATACTTTCATACTATGGACGCCAAGTCAGCGAAGCGTGATATGTCACGGTGACTTAAGGCGTTAAGGATTCCCTTGTCCGTGCAATTATTGCAGAAAAGTGAGATTGCATCTTCCTCGCGACAGTCCTTAACCTTGTTCATCACAAGGAGGAATCTAGCCCAATAATGATGTACTGTTTCATGGGGCTCTTGCCTGATGTAGGAAAGATCATTTATGTCTGGGTGGGTGGGTGGATTTGAGTCCGAACCCCTACCCGATCTGAGACCCAGGGGCCGAGGAGTTTCCAATCTTGGAAGTCCGGGTTCCGGAGTGCTACCCGATAAGTCTGGCCCACTGCCTGATTCTAGATTCAAGGCGTGGGTGATGTCCTCCCGTAAGCGGGTATCCATCTCGGAGAGCTCAGGAATCTGGACATAGTTAGTCCTCAAAATAGAGGAAGAGTTGCCGCATTGTTCCTCCACCACCGCAACATGATGGGCGACCGATGGAGAGTTAATCTCCCTTTGATCGGGTTTGAGCCCAATCTGATCATAGTCCATAGCGAATCCCAAGGCGGTGATGCGATCCAAGAGTTCGTTTAGGGAAGAGAGCTCCATTGGATCCATCTGCTCGGCGAATTCCAAGCCGACATGGAGGCTGTTTTTGATGACTCGAGAAGTCATAGTCGGTGCAGCGGCCGAACAGGCAGTCATGATGAAACTGCCTAGCCGGAGAGTTTGGCCGACAGCCAGAGCTCCCCCGGTAGTAATGTTGTTTTTAACAATGAGATGAGGCATCCTTCCTTACGGCGACGTCACAGAGGAACTCTCAATGAAAGAACCAATGTCGGTGTCAAAACCGGCGGATCCCGGGTAGGGGGTCCCGAACTGTGTGTCTAAGGCGGATGGTAACAGGAGGCAGGGGACATGATGTTTTACCCAGGTTCGGGCCCTCTTGATGGATATAAAACCCTATGTCCTGCTTGATTTATTCTTGATGATATGAGTATTACAAGAGTTGATCTACCACGAGATCGGAGAGGCTAAACCCTAGAAGCTAGCCTATGGTATGATTGTATGTTGTCCTACGGACTAAAACCCTCTGGTTTATATAGACACCGGAGGGGGCTAGGGTTACACAAGGTCAGTTACAAAGGAGGAGATATCCATATCCGTACTGCCTAGATCGCCTTCCACGTCAAGTAGAGTTCCATCTGGACACGAGACGAAGTCTTCAATCTTGTATCTTCATAGTCCAACAGTTCGGCCAAAGGATATAATCCGGCTATCCGGATACCCCCTAATCCAGGACTCCCTCAAGGAGACTATCATTTGAAGCACAAGATCAAGGAGTTCATCATCAACACACCGTCTAGTACCTTTTGGAGAGTGGTGTCTCCTAGATTGGTTAGGTGTCACTTGGGAGCCTCTGTCAAGATTGTGGAGTTGAACCAAGGAGTTTGTACGGGCAAGGAGATCGCCTACTTTGTGAAGATCTACCCTAGTGAGGCAAGTCCTTCGTGGGCGATGGCCATGGTGGGATAGACAAGGTTGCTTCTTCGTGGACCCTTTGTGGACTCGCGCAACCGTTACCCTTCATGGGTTGAAGTCTCCATCAACGTGGATGTACGATAGCACCACCTATCGGGACCATGCCAAAAATCTACGTGTCTACGTTGTGTTTGCTCGCTCCAAACACCTCCCTTTACCTTCATGTGCAATGTTGTACATTCCGCTGCTATACTCTTAGACTTGCATGTGTAGGTTGATTGCTTGACTTGTGCTAAGTTGTTAAAATCTGGCAAGACTTAAAATTTGGAAAAGGCTAGATTTTTATTTGGTCAAGTAGTCTAATCACCCCCTCTAGACATACTTTCGATCCTACAAGTGGTATCAGAGTTTTGGTCTCCATTTGCCTTGATCTCCATAGCTTTTGGTGATCATAGCCTTGGTTTCACAATCTAGGAGAGTATGGCATCTAGCGAGGGAAATTACCACCATAGAGGTCCTTACTTCGATGGTACTAATTTTGCTAGTTGGAAGCATAAGATGAAAATGCATATTCTTGGACATAACCCCGCCGTTTGGGCTATTGTGTGTATTGGCTTGCAAGGTGAATTCTTTGATGGGAGAGAACCAAACCGTGAAGCTACCGTAGAAGAGTTGAAGATGCTGCAATACAATGCTCAATCTTGTGATATTCTCTTCAATAGATTGTTCCCCGAAGAATACAACAAAACTAGCTGTCTTGAGAAGCAAAGGAAATTTGGGATACTTTGATTGATATGCACGAGGGTACCGACTCCGTCAAGGAATCCAAATTGGATGTGCTTCAAAGTCAGCTTGACAAGTTCAAACTGAAGGATGGTGAAGGTGTCGCTAAAATGTACTCTAGGCTCGCTCTCATCACAAATGAGATTGCCGGCTTAGGAAGTGAAGAGATGACCAATAGATTCATCATCAAGAAGATCCTAAGGGCCTTGGATGGAAAATATGATACCGTGTGCACATTGATCCAAATGATGCCCAACTACAAAGATCTCAAGCCAACGGAAGTCATTGGAAGAATTGTTGCTCATGAGATGTCACTCAAGGATAAGGAAGAGCTTCACAACAAGTCAAATGGTGCTTAAAAAGCCTCATGTGATGCTCCTACATCATCAAGTGAGAAACAAGCCTTCAATGAAGAATTGAGCTTAATGGTGAAGAACTTCAACAAGTTCTACAAGAGTAGAAGCAAGGAAAGGAGTTCCAAGTCAAGGTCCTACAATGACAAAAGATCTTCGAGTCATGAACATAATTGCTACAATTGTGGAAGACCCGGACACTACTCCAATGAGTGTACGGCTCCCTACAAAATAAGAGAAGATTCACCCAAAAGGAGAAGTAGAAGAGAAGAATCACCACCTAGAGAGAGGAGTAGAGATGACCGTTATGAACGAAGAACATCACGGAGAAGCAAGGATTCAGAAAGGAAGGACAAATCATCAAGGAGCTACACAAAACGAAGACATCAAGCTCATGTTGGTGAATGGGTATCCGGCTCCGACACCGACAATCACTCCGAGAGAAGTTATCACTCCGACTCCGAATATATTCAAGATGAAGGTGTTGCCGGTCTAGCACTTGTATCTACCAACTCCTACGTAATATTTGACTCACCAAATGAAGGAATTGGAAGATGCTTCATGGCTAAAGGACCAAAGGTATTACACCCCGAGTTTGTTGATTTCAATAGTGATGAAGATGATTTGCTAGGTGATGATGATTTACTTGTTGACAACTCTAGTGATGAAAACTATGATGAACTTGCTATTAATCATGCTAATCAAGATAAAACGAATGACGATGATAAGAAGGAGATTGATCGTCTAACTAAAGAACTAAACACTCTTAAGTTAGCTCATGAAACTACCTTGGAAGATCATCGAGAACTTTTAAAGACTCATGAGAAGTTATGCTTTGAAAAGCTCAACCTTGAGCAAGAGCATGGGTTCTTACAGGCAATCAATGATGATCTTCGCAAGAAAAGTTCTTCTTACATTGCCAAGAGTTTACTCTTGTCTACTTACATGCCACAAGTTAAATCTAGCAACAAGAGTATGAAAGATTCTTCTTCTAGTAGTAAAAACAATCATGTTAAATCCAATATTGTTGCTTCTAGTAGTTCCCTTGATTCCACTAATGATTCTCTTAGCCAAGTTACACTTGAGCAAGAAAATAGCCTATTGAAGGGAATTATAGAGAAAGGTTTCTACAAGAGTCTTGCCGGAAGTAAGAAATTTGAGGAAATTGTACGCAAGCAAGGAAGACACCGAAAGAATCAAGGTATTGGTTTTGAACGAAAGTTCAATGCCAATGGAGTTGACTGGGAAGAAGATCAATACCCCAAGACAAAGTTTGTTCCTCAACAAGAGAAGTATGATCCTACTTCTTTCCAAGGGACACAAGTTCAAGATGATCTTCCACCACAAGACCACAAGCAAAAAGGCAAGGACAATCTCCAAGAGAAGATTGATGCATTTGAAGAAGCTCCTAAGGCCTTGGTCAAGTGGGTTCCCAAGACTACATCAAGTTCTACTACATCAAGTACGACTACAACTCCAAGGATTCCCATCAAGATGATGTGGATCGCGAAGAAGAAGAACTAGAAAGTTCTTGAGGGTGACTCCGCCAACATACTTCACTCAAATCACTTTAGCGAGAACAAGTGCAAACAACTTCCACATATTTCACTAGTTCAAGGAGTCACAAACCCTCTTGTTGGTAAGACAAGGGACAAGGTAACCTAATGCTTTCATGGACATCATCTTGTGTGTACATCACTCTATGTCTATGGATATCCTTGTTTGTTCCTTGTGGGACTAACCCGTGTAGGTATTGAAAGTGCAACTCACTCCAATGGATTGCTCCAAATGATCTACATGAACATTGAGCATCCACATCTTCAACATCTACATGAAGCCATCATCACAAAACCCAAGGTTAGCTCATCCCTCTTAGGGGGGATATCACATCTAGGGGGAGCTTTACTCTAATCAATTGAGCTAAAGCAACTCTAATGGCGTGAACACAACAATGCTTTATGTAAAAGTGGTAACCCCACTTGTGCTTAAACGATGAGTATGACCTACGATCAAATGTTCTCATTTGACTCCTAAGTCAATATACTCATATATAGATGACCTAGTCATCGCCAATTGCTTGATAGATGCTAGAATGTTTGTCCATGCTTTGCCACATATTTCATTTTCAATTTTATTGAGTGAGCATGTCGATTGCATATTTTACTCATTCGAGGACATCCATTTGTTGCTTTGGTTGTTTGGCTTTTTCCCTTTTGCCAAATGGATGGACGAGAATGCCTAAGAACCTCCTCTAGCTATCTATGCTTTTTCTCGTCTCAAACTCTATTCATGCTACATCACAAAGTTTGATCAAGTCAGATTCGAACCACTTTGTGTGAGGAGCACTCGGAGTTTCCGATTTGTCATAGGCTTAAACTTCCAAAACCTCTTTATGCATTTCGATATGACCGAGTCATCCACTTCGGTCACACCGAGTTCACCAAGTTGATCTAGGTTTTCCATCTTGGTGAAACTGATTCGAACTTTTCAGTCACACCGAGTTGCAGTAACCGCTTGCGATTCTGCATCTCGGTGTCATCGAGTTGTTCCACTCGGTCACACCAACAGGGTCGGGATATATATACCGACGGGTTGAACTTTGGAAAATCCTCAAAAACCCTTCATCCCGCGCATGTACTGCTCTGCCGCCTCGGGTGTCCGGATCGTCTCCTCGCCGCCAACAACCTCCCGCCGCTGGTTTCTGTCGCCGTCAACGGAATTCTGCTCCGCCGTTGTCGCCATAGCGAACTCCCGCTGAACTAGGGTATGGGTTTGATACTTTGTGCTATTTCCTTACTCCTATTCCTAGCACATTGCTTTGCCATGATCTTTTCCACGTATGAAAACAATCTATCCAGAGAAAACATCCTTTAGGTTAGATTTGATTCGAAAATTTAAGGTTAGGTCTCCACCGAACTCATCTCGGACCGACTGAGTTGTAGAAATCGGTCTCACCGATTTGTCTTAGGCCATTGCACATGCGTTTTCGGTCTGACCAAAAATTGCAAATCAGTGCGACCGAGTTCAACTCTCTGTGAAACCCTAACAATCTCGGTGCCTCCGAACTGTGACTCGGTCTGACCGAGTTCACTAGTTTAGGTTCCAAAAGTTGCTTCGGTATCACCAAGTTTAAAAAATCGGTAGCTCCGAAATGTTTTCCGTGGAGAACTAAAACTAAGTTTTTGACTCATTTGTTTTGCAAAAACTCTGCACTTTGTGATGCTCATCCATTCTACCTCATCTACATCTATTCACAGGGTTTGCTGTCAGTCTGATTGCCAAGATGTCTGACCAAAGTGATAGCCAAAACAGATCTGAAGATCCAATGCAATTGAGTGAGGGCACTAGTCCCTCAAGTACCTCATATGATGGCAGCAGGAGTACTCCCAGTAATTTGCCAAAGGCAGCCACCAGGTCAAGGAAGAAGAAAACCTCAGATTCTGAAGATGAGGACTATGTGGCCACTGAAGAGGAAGTCAGCTCCAAGAAGAAGGTGCTGAAGAAAGAGTATGGTACTGCTACAACAACTAAGCCAGGGTTGCATAAGAAGGCACCTGCAAAAAGAGTTCCAATGTCTAAGGCCAGGGCCTCATCTGCCGAGATCTCTAAGCTAGCTGGAGAGGGAAAGAAGAGGAAGGAGAGGGTCAAGAGGACCACTGCCAGAGTGCTTGGTAGATCCTCCATAATGGGAGGGCCAGAAGAAGATGAAGAGGAAGAGGATGTTGCTCCAGCTCCGAAGTCTCAGAAGCTCATGGGAGATGCAATCAAGTCAGGAGCTGCAACATCAAAGTCCAAAACTGCTTCCAAAGCAACAACTCAAGCTCAGAAGCCTTCTAAGCCCAAGAGAAGCACCAGAAACATTCCTACTGAAGAGAAGAACAAGGCCCCAGTGCCTGAAGTTGAAGAAGAAGACGATGAAGCCCAAATGCTGAGGAAACTGGAACCCAGTATTCCAGATCACAATGACGCCCATCTAGTGGCTGAGGACATGAACATCAGAAAGGATGCAAGATTGAGGCTTTGGAGGTAGTCTGATCCATATACTATAAGAAGGAGAACTGTAGTGGACTATAGGTTCCACACCAAAGAACAACAAGACTTCTATGAGACCATTATGCTTGACAAGAAGCCAATTTTCTGTGATATGAGATGGGTTGATTGGGAATTCATTGATGATAATGAAGATCACTTCCCAGGTGTACATGAAAGCTTCAAAGCTTGTGGAGTTGACAAGTTTGTTGGACAGAAGCTCACAAAATGGAATGATGAGCTAATCATGAAATTTTACTCCACTGCTCATTTCTATCCAGATGGGAGGATAGTGTGGATGTTTGAAGGTACAAGGTACCAATCAACTGTTGATGAATGGGCCAAGTTGATCAATGCCCCAAAGGAACATGAGGACGATTTGGATGTGTATGCCAAGAAGAAAAATGACCACAACTCAATGGAAAATATGTACAAAGAGATCCCTGATAAAGCTTTGGAGACACACAAGCTTGGATCTGTGCACTATTTGTTGTCTGGTCTACCTACTAGCAACACCATCTTAAGGATACTCTGTTACCCAAATCCGGAGATCACAAGATGATAAGGGGACATTCCATCAACTTGCTGCAAATCTTTGATGTACCACAAAAATTCAAGGTCATGAGTCTGATTGTGGAGACATTCAAGAGGACAGCTGCTGACCAGAAGAGATCTTGTGGGTATGCTCCACACATTCAGGTGCTCATCAACTCAAAGATGGGCACATGTACTTACTTGTTGGACAAGGAGCATTTACCCTTGTACTCAGATTTTGAAGACAATGAAGTTGTAATGAATGAGAATGAACCTTCATCAGCACAAACACAAGAGAAGAGAGCTAAGGCAAAGGCAGAAAAGGTTGCAAGGATGCCAACTGCTGAGGAAGCATCTCAAGTGTTCCTAAAGAGAAAACAAGATCAATTGGGTTATCTAATTCAAGCTACATTGAGGATTGAGAAGGGCTTGGCCACTCTGACTCAAAATCAGGAGAGCTTGGAGAGGATCGTAGAGACCAAGTTCTATGATCTTGACCTCAAGGTGACTGAGATACAGACTGCAGTCAAGCAGCTCTAGGAGGAAGCTGAGGAGAGGAGAGGAAAGGCAACTACGGATGCTTTTCAGCATGTGCCAAGGAGTCAGAGGTCAGCTGCAGTGCCATTGTCAGATACAAAAGCTAGTTCATCTGCACCAGCGACAACTTCAGTACCAGTGACAACATCTGCTCCACCAGCTCCAACATCATCAACTGATGCCTTCGTCCTTGGAGTTCTCTCTACACCACCTCCCAAAGACCAAGCCTGAGAGACGCATAGCACTATGCATTTGTCGAACTTTTTGGTAACTTGTTGCCAAAGGGGGAGAAATGTATAGATCATAGGCTTCGAGAGAGAGTGTTTTGCTTTTTTTGTCTCTCTTGCTTTTGGTTGAACTTTATTGTGTGCTTGGTTGATACTCTATGTTTGTGTGAGATACTTGTATGATCATGTGTTTGATCATATGCCACTTTAATGTTTGCTTGGATGACTTTATCCTTTATATCCTTATATGATCATTCAATTTGCTTGGTGATGCGTGCATGTTTTAATTCATATCATTTTGAGCGCTCCACCAAGATGTATGTGACATGGAAGAGTGACCCATGATCCTAATCGATTGTGCATTGGCATTCAAAAGCAAATCTTAAATAGTGCACAAATTTAGGGGGAGCTCTTGCTTATCACATGCTTCACAAAGCGACGATGCATTTCAATCTTATTATCATTTGTTGAAGCTTTGATCTATATGTTGTCATCAATTACCAAAAAGGGGGAGATTGAAAGTGCAACTATTCCTGGGTGGTTTTGGTAATTACTAACAACATATAGCTCATTGAACTAATACTATTTCAAGATGACCATTTCAGAAAGTTCAATGATTGGCATGGCATGGATTAAGAACGCGGACCCCTCAAAATGCTAGGGACACATATTGGCTCAAGCTCAAGACTCTACATTTTACTTTTAGTGACCCAAGATCACATTGAGTCCATAGGAAAAGCCAATACTATTAAAAGGGGATGAGGTGTTGCTTAATGGCTTGCTTGCTCAAAATGCTTAGTGATATGCTCCAAAAACCCTCAACCACTTTCTCATATCCACATATGTCCCAAACCAAAAGGTCAAACTCGGCCCCACCGAAAAGTTCTATCCGGCGCCACCGAGTTCACTTGACATAGCCACTGCCACAAACCCTAGTCACTTTGGTATCATCGATAGGGATCTCGGTCTCACCGAGATGGTGTTGCAAACTCTCTGTTTCCCTTCGTAACTTTTCGGTCCAACCGAGATGAGTGATCGGTCCCACCGAGTTTGCAATGCAAACTCTCTGTTTCCCTTTCGTAACGTTTCGGTCTCACCGAAATGAGCGATTCGGTCCCACTGAGTTTGCCTGACCAACTCTCTGGTTAGCTTATTACCAAAATCGTTCCCACCAAGTTTGTGTAATCGGTGTCACCGAGATTACGTTATGCCCTAACCCTAATGAAATTGGTCCCACCAAGTTGACATGTCAGTCCCATCGAAAAGCCTAACGTTCACATTTTGAACTGAATCGGTCCCTCCGAGTTTTCTGATTCGGTCCCACCGAGTTTGGTGAATTGTGTGTAACGGTTAGATTTTGTGTGGAGGCTATATATACCCCTCCACCCTTCCTTCATTATGAAGGAGAGCCATCAAAACATGCCTACACTTCCAGCATTCATTTTTTGAGAGGGAACCACCTACTCACGTGTTGATACCAAGATATTCCATTCCAATCATTTGAATCTTGATCTCTAGCCTTCCTCAAGTTGCTTTCCACTCAAATCATCTTTCCACCAAATCCAAATCTGTGAGAGAGAGTTGAGTGTTGGGGAGACTATCATTTGAAGCATAAGAGCAAGGAGTTCATCATCAACACACGGTCTATTACCTTTTGGAGAGTGGTGTCTCCTAGATTGGTTAGGTGTCACTTGGGAGCCTCCATCAAGATTGTGGAGTTGAACCAAGGAGTTTGTACGGGAAAGGAGACCGCCTAGTTCATGAAGATCGACCCTAGTGAGGCAAATCCTTCGTGGGCGATGGCCATGGTGGGATAGACAAGGTTGCTTCTTCATGGACCCTTTGTGGGTGGAGCTCTCCGTGGACTCGCGCAACCGTTACCCTTCCTGGGTTGAAGTCTCCATCAACGTGGATGTATGATAGCACCACCTATCGGAACCACGCCAAAAATCTCCGCGTCTACATTGCATTTGCTCCCTCCAAACTCCTCCCTTTACCTTCATGTGCAATGTTTTACATTCCGCTGCTATACTCTTAGACTTGCATGTGTAGGTTGATTGCTTGACTTGTGCTAAGTTGTTAAAATCTGCCAAGACTTAAAATTGGGAAAAGGCTAGATTTTTATATGGTTAAGTAGTCTAATCACCCCCTCTAGACATACTTTCGATCCTACAATGACCTAAGGTTTATCAATCCGTGGGAGGCGTAGGATGAAGATGGTCTCCCTCAAACAACCCTGCAACCAAATACAAGAAATCTCTTGTGTCCCCAACACACCTAATAGAATGGCAAATTGTATAGGTGCACTAGTTCGATGAAGAGATGATAATAAAAGTGTAATATTGATGGTAGAAATATATTTTTATAATCTGAATAAATAAAAACAGCAAGGTAGCAAATAGTAAGCGGGCAAGAAAACGGTATTGCAATGCTTGAAAATGAGGCCTAGGGTCCATACTTTCGCTAGTGCAATCTCTCAACAGTGCTAATATAATTGGATCATATAACCACCCCTCAAAGTGCGATGAAGAATCACTCCAAAGTTCCTATCTAGCGGAGAACTTAATAAGAAATTATTTGTAGGGTACGAAACCACCTCGAAGCTATTCTTCCTGGTCGATCTATCCAAGAGTTCGTACTAAAAAACACCAAATAATTTCACATTAATAATACTCAATCCAATACAAAGAACCTCAAAGAGTGCCACAAGATTTCTACCAGAGAAACAAAGACAAGAACGTGCATCAACCCCTATGCGTAGATTACCCCAATGTCACCTCGGGAATCCGCAAGTTGAGTGCCAAAACATATATCAAGTGAATCAATACGATACCCCATTGTCACCACGAGTATACATATGCAAGACATATATCAAGTGCTCTCAAATCCAAAAAAGTATTCAATCCGATAACAACGAAATCTCAAAGGGAAAAACTCAATTCATCACAACAAGATAGAGAGGGGAAAACACCATATGATCCGACTATATTAACAAAGCCCGCGATACATCAGGATTGTGACATCTCAAGAACACGAGAGAGAGAGAGATTAAACACATAGCTACAGCTACAAACCCTCAGCCCCAAGGGTGGACTACTCCCTCCTCATTGTGGTGGCCGTCAGGATGATGAAGATGGCCACCGAAGATGATCCCCCCCTCCGATAGGGCGCCGGAATGGGGTCTAGATTGGTTTTTGGTGGCTACATAGGCCTCGGTGTCGGAAATTCTGATCTAGGTTTAGCACGAGGGTTTTTAGAATATTTGGGAATTTATAGGGTAAAGAGGGGGTGTGAGAGGCCACCAAGGTGGGCACAACCCACCTGGGCGCGCTTGGCCCCCTAGGCGCGCCCTGGTGGGTTGTGCCCCCCTCGTGGCACCCCCAGGTGCTGCTCTGGCCCATCGGTGGTCTTCTGGTCCATAAAAAATTCACAGTGTTTGGAATCCGTTTGATATTGATTTCCTGCGATGTAAAAAACATGCAAAAAACAGCAACTGGCACTTGGCACTATGTCAATAGGTTAGTACCAAAAATGATATAAAATAACTATAAAATGATTATAAAACATCCAAGAATGATAATATAACAACATGGAACAATCAACAATTATAGATACGTTGGAGACGTATCAGCATCCCCAAGCTTAATTCCTGCTCGTCTTCGAGTAGGTAAATGATAAAAACAGATTTTTTGATGTGGAATGCTGCCTAACATGTCATCTCATATTCTTTTCTTTGTAGCATGGACATTTGGACTTTTATATGGTTCAAAGCAATAGTCTAGTTTTGACATGAGGATTTAAATACTCAAGCATATCAACAAGCAACCATGTCTTTCAAAATATCAACGATAAAATAAGTTATCCCTAGCCCATCATGCTCAATCATTGATCCATTCATGAAACACACTCGCATATTGGCTACACCCAATGCTCAAGTATGACCATAGTGCCCCCTAGTTGGTGATTTATAAGAGAAGATGGAGACTCAAATTAAAAATAAAAATTGCATAAATTAAAAGAAAGGTCCTTCGCGGAGGGAAGTAGGGATTTGTAGAGGTGCCAGAGCCCAAAGCGAAAATTGAGAGGTAAAAACATTTTGAGAGGCATACTTTTCCCACCAACAAAAATAACTTAGAGCTCCCAACACTTTCCATGCTAGATATATCATAGGCGCTTCCCAAATAGAAAATAAAGTTTATTCCTTTTTCAACCATACTTTCACTTTCCATGGCTAACCCTATCCACGGGTGCCCTCCATACCAACACTTTCCAATGAATTTATTATTTGACAACATAAAGTAAATTCATTTTTCATTTTGTGACTGGGCATCCCTAATACTTTGCATTACTCTCATGCAATGACAAGTGAATAAACACTCATCGTGAGAATAGCAAATTTAGCATGGAAAATATTGGCCACCCCTCACCGCCTCGTGAGCGATACGAGCACACAAAAGAGAAATTTATTTTGAAATTAGAGATGGCACATATAAATTTGCTTAGAACGGCAAAAGAGTACCACATATAGGTAGGTATAGCGGACTCATGTGGAAAAACTGGTTTAAAGGGTTTTGGATGCACAAGTAGTGATCGTACTTATAGTGCAAAATGAAGGCTAGCAAAAGAATGAGAAGCGACCAACCAAGAAACGAATAATCTCATAAGCGAGCATTGAGCATAATGAACACCGAATAATGCACCACAAGTAGGATGTAATTTCATTGCATAACTATTGAGTTTCGTGCTTGCATAGGGAATCACAAACCTTAACACCAATATTTTACTAAAGCACAATTACTAATCAACATGACTCACATATCACATCATCATATCTCAAAACTATTACGAGGAATGAAGTTTATTTTGTCCAATGATCTTCATGAAAGTTTTTATTATACCCTTCTTGGATATCTATCACTTTGGAAGTAATTTTCATGTATTGCTTTTGAAAAGCTCAAACAAATATAAGTGAAGATCATGAGCATAATATTTCTTTCTCTCAAATTAATTTAAGTGAAGCAAGAGAGAACTTCTTCAAAAATGCTAAAGCACACTGTGTTGGTGTCAAAACCGGCGGGTCTCGGGTAGGGGGTCCCGAACTGTGCGTCTAAGGCGGATGGTAACAGGAGGCAGGGAACACGATGTTTTACCCAGGTTCGGGCCCTCTTGATGGAGGTAAAACCCTACATCCTGCTTGATTAATATTGATGATATGGGTAGTACAAGAGTAGATCTACCACGAGATCAGAGAGGCTAAACCCTAGAAGCTAGCCTATGGTATGATTGTATATTGTAGTTGTTGTGCCCTACGAACTAAAACTCTCTAGTTTATATAGACACCGGAGAGGGTTAGGGTTACACAAGGTCGGTTACAAAGGAGGAGATATCCATATCCGTATTGCCTAGCTTGCCTTCCACGCCAAGTAGAGTCCCATCCGGACACGAGACGAAGTCTTCAATCTTGTCTCTTCATAGTCCAGCAGTCCGGCCACAGGATATAATCCGGCTGTCCGGAGACCCCCTAATCAAGGACTCCCTTAGTAGCCCCTGAACCAGGCTTCAATGACGATGAGTCCGGCGCGCAGTATTGTCTTCAGCATTGCAAGGCGGGTTCCTTCTCCGAATACAACACAGAAGAATTTGAATACAAGGATAGTGTCCGACCCTGCAAAATAAGTTCGACATACCACCGTAGAGAGAATACTATTTCCGCAAATCTAATTTGCTGACTTATTTTGGCAACACGACATTATGCCATGGCCCAGTGATTATTCGAACCTTTTCCTTTAACTAGCCCCGCACATAACGCGAGGCAGTTTTTCGACACGTCTTGTCGAAGCAGAGATTGTGTCCCCTTATCACGGGATTCTCATCAATACGGGCATGGGTAACCCAACCGCGCCATCGATTACGGTGCTTGGGGTTAAGCGAGTTTTACCAGGCTAGTGGGGATGCTTAGTTTCGTCCGCCCATATAAAGGGATAAGGATTCACCTTTCCATCCACGCCTTCTTCCTCCTTTGATCATCCGTCTTCGCACACTCAAGCTCTAGCGCCCAAGTCCGCACTTCCCACCTCAACCTTCTCCAACCATGTCCGGAGCGGGAGGCAGGTGGATGGTCTCCTCCGCCACGGAGGGAGACATCAAGAAGCTGAGGAGAGCCGGATACCTGTCCGACGACATCGCGCACTGGCTCCCAGATGAGGGGCAGCTCATCCCCACCCCCAGGCCCCATGAGAGGGTAGTGTTCCTCACCCATTTCCTCCGCGGACTAGGATTCCCTCTCCACCCATTCGTCCGGGGGCTCATGTTATATTACGGCCTGGATTTCCATGATCTGGCCCCGAACTCATCCTCAACATCTCGGTGTTTATCGTTGTGTGTGAGGCCTTCCTCTGCATCAAGCCCCACTTTGGCTTATGGCTGAAGACCTTCAATGTCAAGCCGAAGGTTGTGGGCGGCCGCCAGGCGAGGCGCCATGGTGGGCAAGATGCCCAACGTTACATGGCTCGAGGGCTCCTTTGTGGAAACCATAAAGGGGTGGCAATCGGGGTGGTTCTACATCACTGAGCCGCGTGACCCTGCATGGGCAGTGGCCCCGAGTTCCGATCTGGCATCCCCATGCGGCTCACCTCCTGGAAAGAGAAGGGCCTGTCCTGGGGTATTTCGGGAGAGCTGGACGGACTTCAAACATGTATTCAAAACATGGTGAACAAGAAGCTCAAACTTGTCAACGTAGTCCAGGTCATGCTCCACCGCCGGATCCTCCCATGCCAACAATGGGACTTCAACTTGTGGGAGTTCGACCGGGCGCAGCACCAAACTCTGAACAGGCTCTTTGACACAACTCGCGAAGATGCCTGGAGGGTGCTGTTCAAAAGCGCCGAGGTCCCTCCTCCCATTACTGAGGATAGCGGATTCAGCGCGAAGCACCAAGCCAGTGCGGTAAGCTGCTTTACCTTTCACAGGATACTTATTTTTTATAGATTGACTCCATGCGGGATCTAAATTCCCGTACCTTTGACAGGACTGGCAGGAGACGGCCGGACAGATCGACTGTCCGGCTCCTTTGCCCGAAGGCCCAGCGGACGCTCTCCTGGCAAAGATGCTGACTCCGACTCCTTATACGGTGCCGGAGAAGACCAAGAAGGCCAAGGGAACCCGAAAGAGTTCCCGACGCCAGGCGTCGTCAGACTCACCGTCCGATGACTCTGCGGCGCACTCCTCCCCCGAAGACGAGGAGTAAGAAGAAGATGCTCCCCCTCCAGCTGGGGGAGATAAGAAAAGGAAGGCCACCCCAACTGTGGGGGCCGAAGGGTCCAAGAAGGGAAGGACTCTCCTTCCGGACAGTTCCACCGCCGCCGACGAAGGCGAAGACGAGTGGTTGCCCAGGGCCAAGCCCCTGGGGAGATCATAAGTATTCGGATACCAGAGTAACTCATAGCATTCCTTTGTCGCACTGCTTTCCCTAATACCGAACATGATTATGCAGGCCGCCACGAGCCAGTATCGATGTATCATTGGACGGCTCCATGGGCTCGTTGGACATGGATAGCGATCCAGTCCCGACCGCCACCTCCCCTCATCCTGCTGACGACGACGAGGTGCTGTCTCAAGAGGCACCGGGTCGAGGGGAGACAGTCCTGGAGGCACCTCAAGGTGACCTTCCGGACTCCGGGAGCCGAGGGGACGGGGCCCCTGAGAGCTCCGAGTTCGGCCCTTAGCCGAACACCGCGCCGGAACCTCCAGTGGTTCCGGGCTCGGGCAGGCGGCCTCCTTCCAAGAGGGGCAAGACGCCTATGCCGGTGACCTCTGTCCATCCAGAGGCGCCGGACAATCTGCTGGAAGCGCTTCACAGCGCTTCCATCGACGAGGAGCACCGTACTATTATGAGTGCCGTGGTCCAGAAGGTTCAGTCTGCCAAGAGCGGATTGACTGAAGCCTATGCCAGCCTTCTAACAGGCTTTGAGGTAAGTGTTTTAAAATATAGGAAAAATATTACCACATAGACAGTAGCCCCTGAAGCTTTGTTCGGTGTTCACAAAGAAAAGCCGAACAGAGGATCAAATAATATCACAGGAGTCTAATATAAGTATGTCAATATGCGTATGCAGGCCTCGCTGTTGGCGTCCGCCGCACTGACTACGGAGGTTGCCGTATTGAAGCAGGACCTCGAGGGGTCCAAGAAAGAGCTCGGCCTTGCCAAGAGGTAGCTCGAGGAGAACAAGGGTAAGCAATACCCTGTCTATAGATATGTATATAAAAAACGTGATTGCAAAATGACAGGGGCCACAACCAAGGTGGTGACCTTGAAGCAAGCGCTAACCAAGGCCGAAGATAAAGCGGCCAAGGAGCGCACCGAGCGAGAAAAGCAAGAGGCTCGGGTGAGTGAGGTGCAGCAAGAGCTCCAGGTTCTCGTGACGAAGCATGAGGTGTTGGAGCTTGACTCAAGGACGCGAGAGTCTGAGCTTGTCGCGGCCCTCGAGAGCGCGAAAAGTGCCAAGGCCGAAGCCCAAAAGTCCCTCCAGGAGATCGACGCAATGAAGAAGATAGCGGCGGGTAAGGCATTCTATATGTAGGGCAAGCATGTAAAAGTAAATTACCATTTACTTACCCGAATTCGGAGCTTTCAAGGAGCATTCACAGATTTGCCCTGCAGCGTGTCGGATGCCGCACAGTTTTACCAGGCCGAGGAGGGAAGCTCAACAGAGAAGCTGTTCTAGTCTCAGTATACTGGGATCGAACACCCAATGCCTCTGAGCGACCAGCTAAAGCAGCTGGTCGAGCTGCACAAGGCGGCCGAACAGGCCATGAAGGGCCCTATAGTCCGGCTGTGGCCTGGCGATGCCCTTCCAAACAGCTACTTCGGCCTGGTGAGGCGGCTTGTGGATGCCTGCCCACGGCTGGAGGTCGTCAAGCGGTCCGTCTGCATCGAAGGTGCACGCCAGGATTCGCCCATGTGAAGGTGCAGTGGGCCAAGCTAGACGCCATGAAGCTGATCAAGGAAGGGCCGCCGCAGGGCAAAGAGCATCGCACCCCCGAAATTTATTATGAGGGTGTCCTGAAGGGTGCCCGTCTTGTAGCGGATGAATGTTCCAAGGATGTAATATTTGAGTAAACTTTCTCGTGTGATCCTGTATGATGAAAACTTGTTTCATATGCGCTATGCAACGCTTGTGTTAATTTAAAATATTACCTTCAGTTTGGCCGTTTATCCAATCTAAGAGATGGCTAGTCATCGGCTTCTGCCCCCATGCCACGAGTGCTGGGGTGTTCGAGATAAACCTGAGCACTCTTGTTCCCATATTTGGGTCCTTCGAGGGAGGTGCTCAGCACAACGAACAAGGCAACCGGACTAATAATGCTTTATCACTCTCACTTAGCCATAGAATTCTATAATTTTAAATTTCGGCGAAGCCCCTGGTATTCGGAAGGCCGAATTCGGGGCGCGATACATGCCTGTAAGCCGGACAGGGCCGACCCCTCGCCCTAAGCAGCATAAGTCTTTAGGGACTCGAAAAACCTCGCCGAACAGCGACCAGTCTCTCGCCTTATCATGACAGTCAGTTTTAGCTTTCTCTACTAAGGTGCTAAGCCCGGCAGAATGGGGCACAATCACAGTAGTTCTCCTAGCGCTACCTTAGCCGATAGAGCGGAACGTAAGGTACCAAAACATAGGAGCCGGGCAAACCCAACATTTGACCAAAGACATGATTCAGAGCTGATGCATATAATGCTATAAGTTCGGGGTGCCGCACTTGTGAAAGTGTTTGGACTTTTCACACCATATTGTGGGGTACGTAAGCCCCTGGTGTATTGGCCATACCAAAGTGTACGGTTGCAAGGCGTCATTAATGAACACACACACACACACAGATATATATATATATATATATATATATATAACAAGAATACAATAATAGTCGTGATGTTATGCATTGTTTATTCAAAAAGGTGCGTTTAAGCAGAATGATACAGATAGTGCGATAAGCAAAGAGTGGGACTATGTCCCTTCCAAGGGCAAGCTGAGGAATAGTATTAAATCAAATATTTCGCTCGTTATTGTAATCCACCTGGGAATTCCGTGGTGTGACGTAGCTGTCTGCCTCCTTGGTTGCTGCATCGTGTGTTCGGCAATAGTATTGCCGGACAGGGTTTCCAAAGATTAAGGTCCTGGAAAGAGAAAAATAACCAAACTGGAAGCCCCTAGTGTGGTTTAAGCCGCGTCTTGGGGCGTGCCGCAGTGTGCCCCCCTCCCCACCTGTGCCCAGGGTATTCTTAATGCGTAATTATGTATGCGTGGCACGAGCTTCGCCGTTTGGCTGGGACTGGGGTGGGGGCCGCATTGCTATGCGAGCTCAGATCGCACCAGGCGGTCTACTTGCCGATTGCTCCGAGCGCGCTTGAAGGTGTCCGGGTCTTGAAACGCCGAACTGGTAGATTGCCTTGAGAGGCTATTTTGCACCTCTACTGCAAGGGCCGCGGTGTGCTCCTCTGTTCGGAGAGAGCGCTCTGTGTTTCCATTGACTGTAATAACCCCGCGAGGTCCTGGCATCTTAAGCTTGAGGTATGCATAATGTGGTACCGCACTGAATCTCGCAAATGCGGTTCGCCCGAGCAGTGCGTGATAACCACTGCGGAATGGGACTATATCAAAGATTAACTCTTTGCTTCGGAAGTTATCCGAGGATCCGAAGACCACTTCCAGTGTAATTGAGCCTGTGCAATGGGCCTCTACGCCTGGAATGACGCCCTTGAAGGTCGTTTTTGTGGGTTTGATCCTTGAGGGGTCTATACCCATTTTGCGCACTGTGTCCTGATAAACCAGGTTCAGGCTGCTGCAGCCATCCATAAGGACTCGAGTGAGGTGAAATCCGTCAATGATTGGGTCCAGAACCAGAGCGGCGAATCCGCCATGACAGATACTAGTGGGATGGTCCCTGCGATCGAAAGTGATCGGATAGGAGGACCATGGGTTGAACTTTGGGGCGACTGGCTCCAACGCATATACGTCCCTGAGCACACACTTCCGCTCCCTCTTGGGGATGTGGGTTGCGTATATCATATTCACCGTCCGCACTTGTGGGGGAAACCTCTTCTGTCCTCCGGTGTGTGGCTGCCGGGGCTCCTCCTCGTCATCGCTATTGTTGGAAATATGCCCTAGAGGCAATAATAAATTGGTTATTATTATATTTTCTTGTTCATGGTAATCGTTTATTATCCATGCTAGAATTGTATTGATAGGAAACTCAGATACATGTGTGGATACATAGACAACACCATGTCCCTAGTAAGCCTCTAGTTGACTAGCTCGTTGATCAATAGATGCTTACGGTTTCCTGACCATGGACATTGGATGTCGTTGATAACGGGATCACATCATTAGGAGAATGATGTGATGGACAAGACCCAATCCTAAGCCTAGCACAAGATCGTGTAGTTCGTATGCTAAAGCTTTTCTAATGTCAATTATCATTTCCTTAGACCATGAGATTGTGCAACTCCCGGATACCGTAGGAGTGCTTTGGGTGTGCCAAACTTCACAACATAACCAGGTGGCTATAAAGGTGCACTACGGGTATCTCCGAAAGTGTCTGTTGGGTTGGCACGAATCGAGACTGGGATTTGTCACTCCGTGTAATGGAGAGGTATCTCTGGGCCCACTCGGTAGGACATCATCATAATGTGCACAATGTGACCAAGGAGTTTATCACGTGATGATGTGTTACGCAACGAGTAAAGAGACTTGCCGGTAACGAGATTGAACAAGGTATCAGGATACCGACGATCGAATCTCGGGCAAGTATCATACCGATAGACAAATGGAATTGTATACGGTCTTGATTGAATCCTTGACATCACGGTTCATCCGATGAGATCATCGTGAGCATGTGGGAACCAACATGGGTATCCAGATCCTGCTGTTGGTTATTGACCGGAGAGTTGTCTCGGCCATGTCTGCATGACTCCCGAGCCCGTGGGGTCTACACACTTAAGGTTCGATGATGCTAGGGTTATAGGGAATAGATGTACGTGGTTACCGAATGTTATTCAGAGTCCCGAATGAGATCCCGGACGTCACAAGGAGTTCTGGAATGGTCTGGAGGTAAACATTTATATATGGGGAGTCATCATACGGTCACCAGAATAATTCGGGGGGTTGCCGATATTGTATCGGGACCACCAAAGGGGTTCCGGGGGTCCACCGGGAGGGTCCACCTGCCCCGGAGGGCCCTATGGGTTGTGTGTGGAGAGGGACCAGCCCCTTAGTTGGATGCGCGCCTCCCCCCTAGGGCCCATGCGCCTAGGGTTTAGGGGGAACCCTAAAGGGGGGCGCCCCCTTGCCTTGGGGGGCAAGGCAACCCCCCTGGCCGTCGCCCCCTCCACAGATTGGATCTGAGGGGGGCGGCCCCCTCTCCCTTGCCCCTATATATATGTGGGGGTGGGAGGGCAGTCACACCCAAGTTCTGGCGCAGCCCTTCCACTCTCCCAAGTCCTCCTCCTCTCCCGCGGTGCTTGGCGAAGCCCTGCAGGATTGCCACGCTCCTCCTTCACCACCACGCCGTCGTGTTGCTGCTGGATGGAGTCTTCCCCAACCTCTCCTTCTCCCCTTGCTGGATCAAGGCGTGGGAGACATCACCGGGCTGCACGTGTGTTGAACGCGTAGGCGCCGTTGTTCGGCGCTTAGATCGGAATTCACCGCGATCTGAATCGCTGCGAGTACGACTCCTTCATCCGCGTTCTTGCAACGCTTCCGCTTAGCGATCTACAAGGGTATGTAGTTGCACTCCCCTTCCCCTCGTTGCTAGATTCTCCATAGATTGATCTTGGTGATGCGTAGAAAATTTTAAATTTCTGCTACGAACCCCAACAGTGGTATCAGAGCTAGGTCTATGCGTAGTTTCTATGCACGAGTAGAACACAAGTTGTTGTGGGCGTCAATTTTGTCAATTTACTTTCCGTTACTAGTCTTATCTTGATTCGGCGGCATCGTGGGATGAAGCGGCCCGGACCGACCTTACACGTACTCTTATGTGAGACAGGTTCCACCGACTGACATGCACTAGTTGCATAAGGTGGCTAGTGGGTGTCTGTCTCTCCCACTTTAGTCGGATCGGATTCGATGAAAAGGGTCCTTATTAAGGGTAAATAGAAATTGGCATATCACGTGGTGGTTTTGGCATAGGTAAGAAACATTCTTGCTAGAAACCTATAGCAGCCACGTAAAAATTTGCAACAACAATTAGAGGACGTCTAACTTGTTTTGGAGCATATGCCTTGTGATGTGATATGGCCAAAAGGATGTGATGAATGATATATGTGATGTATGAGATTGATCATGTTCTTGTAATAGGAATCACGACTTGCATGTCGATGAGTATGACAACCGGCAGGAGCCATAGGAGTTGTCTTAATTTATTTATGACCTGCGTGTCAACTTAAACGTCTTGTAATTACTTTACTTTATTGCTAAACCGTTAGCCATAGTAGTAGAAGTAATAGTTGACGAGACGACTTCATGAAGACACGATGATGGAGATCATGATGATGGAGATCATGGTGTCATGTCGGTGACGATGATGATCATGGCGCCCCGAAGATGGAGATCAAAAGGAGCAAAATGATATTGGCCATATCATGTCACTATTTGATTGCATGTGATGTTTATCATGTTTTACATCTTATTTGCTTAGAACGACGATAGCTTAAATAAGATGATCCCTCGCAATAATTTCAAGAAAGTGTTCCCCCTAACTGTGCACCGTTGCGAAGGTTCGTTGTTTCGAAGCACCACGTGATGATCGGGTGCGATAGATTCTAATGTTCGAATACAACGGGTGTAAGCCAGATTTACACACGCAATACATTTAGGTTGACTTGACGAGCCTAGCATGTACAGACATGGCCTCGGAACATGGAAGACCAAAAGTTCGAACATGAGTCGTATAGAAGATACGATCAACATGAAGATGTTCACCGATGATGACTAGTCCGTCTCACGTGATGATCGGACACGGCCTAGTTGACTCGGATCATGTATCACTTAGATGACTAGAGGGATGTCTATCTGAGTGGGAGTTCATTAAATAATTTGATTAGATGTACTTAATTATCATGAACATAGTCTAAATTGTCTTTGCAAATATGTTGTAGATAAATAGCTCACGTTGTAGCTCCCTGTTTCAATACGTTCCTAGAGAAAGACTAAGTTGAAAGATATTGTAAGAAATGATGCGGACTGGGTCCGTAGTCCGAGGAGTGTCCTCACTGCTACACAGAAGGCTTACGTCTTTGATGCACCACTCGATGTGCAAACCCCTACAACGTCGTCTATGGATGTTGTGAACACCTGACAGACACATCCTGATGACTACTTGATAGTTTAGTGCACCATACTTTACGGCTTAGAATCGGGATTCCAATGATGTTTTGAACGCCATAAGACATATGAGATGTTCCAAGAGCTGAAATTGGGATTTCAGGCTCATGCCCGTGTTGAGAGGTATGAGACCTCTGACAAGTTCTTTTACCAACAAGATGGAGGAGAATAGATCAGCTACTGAGCATGTGCTCAGAATGTCTGGGTGCTACAATCACTTAAATCAGGTGGGAGTTAAACTTCCAGATAAGATAGTGATTGATAGAGTTCTCTAGCCACTATCACTAAGCTACTAGATCTTCGTGATGAACTATGACATGCAAGGGATGGAGTTGATCCCGGAGCTGTTCGCAGTGCTTAAGACCGCAAAAGGTAGAAATCAAGAAGGAGCATCAAGTGTTGATGGTTTAACAAGACCACTGGTTTCAAGAAGGGCAAGGGCTAGAAGGGAAACTTCATGGATGGCAAACCAGTTGCCGCTCCAGTGAAGGAACCCAAGGTTGAACCCAAATCCGAGACTAAGTGCTTCTATTGTAAGGGGAACGGTCACTGGTAGCGGAATTACCCCAAATGCATGGTAGATAAGAAGGCTGGCAACTTCAACAAAGTATATACGTGTTATTAATGTGTACCTCACTAGTACTCCTGGTAGCACCTGGGTATTGGATACCGGTTCAGTTGCTATTATTGGTGACTTGAAGCAAAAGCTACGGACTAAACGGAGACTGGCTAAGGGCGAGGTGACGATGTGTGTTGGAAGTGTTTCCGAAGTTGATGAGATCACCATCGCACGCTCCATCTGCCTTCAGGATTAGTATTGAACCTAGATAAATGTTATCAGGTGTCTACGTTGAGCATGAATATGATTAGATCATGTTCATTGCAATACGGTTATTCATTTAAATTAGAGAATAATGGTTATTCTATTTACATGAATAATACCTTTCATGGTCATGCACCCTATGTGAATGGTTCATTGAATCTTGGTCGTGGTAATACGCATGTTCACGCCAAAAGATGTAGAGTTAATAATGATAGTACCACTTTCTTGTGGCACTGCCGCTTAGGTCATATTGGTGTAAGATGCATGAAGAAACTTCATGTCGATGGATGTTTGGAGTCACTTGATTTTGAATCGCTTGACACATGCGAGCCATGCCTCATGGGCAGGATGACTAAGACCCCGTTTTCAGGTACAATGAAACAGGCAAGTGACTTATTGGAAATCATACATGTTGATGCGTGTGATCCAATGAGAATCGAAGCGTGCGGTGGATATCGCTATTTTCTTATCTTCACTGACGATTTGAGTAGATATAGGTATATTTACTTAATGAAGCACAAGTCTGAAACGTTTGATAAGTTCAAGCGATTTCAGAGTGAAG
Organism: Triticum dicoccoides; assembly: GCF_002162155.2. NCBI lineage: Eukaryota > Viridiplantae > Streptophyta > Magnoliopsida > Poales > Poaceae > Triticum > Triticum dicoccoides. The sequence continues at coordinate 261,492,266 of NC_041392.1, forward strand.
TTAAGAATTATCATAACAAGATCATGTTCCTATGATCTGATCAAAGGGGGGTTTTCTGAGTTATGAGTTTGGCAATCACTTAAGACATTGTGGAATTGTTTCGCAGTTGAAGCCACCTGGAACACCACAGCGTAATGGTGTGTCCGGACGTCATAATCGAACCTTATGAGGTATGGTGCGATCTATGATGTCTCTTACTGATCTACCGCTATTATTTTGAGGATATGCATTAGAGACAGCTGCATTCACTTTAGATAGGACACCATATAAGTCCGTTGAGACGACGTCGTATGAACATTGGTTTGACAAGAAACCAAAGTTGTCGTTTCTTAATGTTTGGGGCTGCGATACTTAAGGCTTCAGCCGGAAAGGCTCGAACCCAAAAAGGGACAAATACATCTTCATAGGATACCCAAAGGTAACAGTTGGGTATACCTTCTACCTCAGATCCAAGGGCAAATTGTTTGTCACTAAGAAAGGGTCCTTTCTCGAGAAGGAGTTTCTCTCGAAAGAATTGAGTGGGAGGAAGATAGAACTTGATGAGGTTGTCAAACCTTTACTTCAACCAGAGAGTGATGCAACACAGAAAGATGTTTTCTGTGGCACCTACGTCTGTTGAAGAGGAAGTTAATGATAGTGATCATGAAGCTTCAGATCAAGTTGCTATCGAACCTCATAGGTCGACAAGGATATGTACTACTCTTGCGTGGTACGGTAATCCTGTCTTAGATATCATGTTGTTGGACAACAATGAACCTACGAACTATGGAGAAGCAATGATGGGCCCGTATTCTGACAAATGGTTAGAAGCCATGAAATCCTAGATAGGATCCATGTATCAGAACAAAGCATGGACTTTGGTGGAGTTGCCCAATGATCGGCAAGTCATTGAGATAAATGGATCTTTAAGAAGAAGACGGACATGGGCGGTAATGTTACCGTCTATGAAGCTCGACTTGTGGCAAAGAGTCTTTTCACAAGCTCAAGGAGTTGACTATGATGAGATTTTCTCACCCGTAGCGATGTTTAAGTCCGTCGGAATCATGTTAGCATTAGCTGTATTTTTCGATTATGAAATCTGACAGATGGATGTTAAAGGAAGTTTTCTTACCAGTTTCCGTAAGAAAAAGTTGTATGTGATACAATAAGAGGTTTTGTCGATCCTAAGGATGCTAAAAGGTATGCTGGCTCCAGCAATCCTTCTATGGACTAGAGCAAGCATCTCGGAGTCGGAATATATGCTTTGATGGAGTGATCAAAGCTTTTAGATTTATACAATGTTTGCTAGAAACTTGTATTTACAAGAAAGTGAGTGGGAGCACTACAACATTTCTGATAAGTATATGTGGATGACATATTGTTGATTCGAAATAATGTAGAATTTCTAGAAAGCATAAAAGGTTGTTTGAAGAGTGATTTTCAAAGGAAGACCTGGATAAAGCTGCTTACATATTGGGCATCAAGATCTATAGAGATAGATCAAGACGCCTGATGATACTTTCAAAGAACGCACACCTTGACATGTTTTTGAAGGAGTTCAAAATAGATCAGTCAAAGAAGGGATTCTTACCTGAGTTGTAAGGTGTGAAGTTGAGTAATACTCAAAGACTGACCACGGCAGAAGAAAGAGGAAGGACGAAGGTCGTCCCCTATGCTTTTGTCATAGGATCTATACGGTATGCCATGCTGAGTACCGCACCAGATGTGTGCCTTGCCACATGTCTGGCAAGAGGGTACAAAGGTGATCTAGGAGTGGATCACCAGATAGCGGTCAAAATTATCCTTAGAGGAATAAGGAAATGTTTCTCGATTATGGAGGTGATAAAGAGTTCGACGTAAAGAGTTACGTCGATGCAAGCTTAACACCTATCTGGATAGCTCTGAGTAGAGATACCGGATATGTATAATGGAGCAACAATTTGGAATAGCTCAAAGTGGAACGTGGTAGCAGCATCTACCATATGACATAAAGTTTTGCGAAATACATAGGGATCTGAATATTGCAGACCCGTTGACTACAACCTCTCTCACAAGCATAACATGATCAAACCCAGAACTCATTGAGTGTTAATCACAGAGTGATGTGAACTAGATTATTGAGTCTAGTAAACTCTTTGGATGTTGGTCACATGGCGATGTGACCTGTGAGTGTTAATCACATGGCGATGTGAACTAGATTATTGACTCTATTGCAAGTGGGAGACTGTTGGAAATATGCCTAGAGGCAATAATAAATTGGTTATTATTATATTTTCTTGTTCATGATAATCGCTTATTATCCATGCTAGAATTGTATTGATAGGAAACTCAGATACATGTGTGGATACATAGACAACACCATGTCCCTAGTAAGCCTCTAGTTGACTAGCTCGTTGATCAATAGATGGTTACAGTTTCCTGACCATGGACATTGGATGTCGTTGATAACGGGATCACATCATTAGGAGAATGATGTGATGGACAAGACCCAATCCTAAGCCTAGCACAAGATCATGTAGTTCGTATGCTAAAGCTTTTCTAATGTCAAGTATCATTTCCTTAGACCATGAGATTGTGCAACTCCCGGATACCGTAGGAGTGCTTTGGGTGTGCCAAACGTCACAACGTAACTGGGTGGCTATAAAGGTGCACTACGGGTATCTCCGAAAGTGTCTGTTGGGTTGGCACGAATCAAGACTGGGATTTGTCACTCCGTGTAACGGAGAGGTATCTCTGGGCCCACTCGGTAGGACATCATCATAATGTGCACAATGTGACCAAGGAGTTGATCACGGGATGATGTGTTACGGAACGAGTAAAGAGACTTGCCGGTAACGAGATTGAACAAGGTATCAGGATACCAACGATCGAATCTCGGGCAAGTATCGTACCGATAGACAAAGGGAATTGTATACGGGATTGATTGAATCCTTGACATCGCGGTTCATCCGATAAGATCATCGTGGAGCATGTGGGAACCAACATGGGTATCCAGATCCCGTTGTTGGTTATTTACCGGAGAGTTGTTTTGGCCATGTCTGCATGACTCCCGAGCCCGTGGGGTCTACACACTTAACGTTCGATGACGCTAGGGTTATAGGGAATAGATGTACGTGGTTACCGAATGTTATTCGGAGTCCCGGATGAGATCCCGGATGTCACGAGGAGTTCTGGAATGGTCCGGAGGTAAAGATTTATATATGGGAAGTCATCATACGGTCACCGGAATAATTCGGGGGGTTACCGGTATTGTACCGGGACCACCAAAGGGGTTCCGGGGGTCCACCGGGAGGGTCCACCTGCCCCGAAGGGCCCTATGGGCTGTGTGTGGAGAGGGACCAGCCCCTTAGTGGGCTGGGCGCCTCCCCCCTAGGGCCCATGCGCCTAGGGTTTAGGGGGAACCCTAAAGGGGGGCGCCCCCTTGCCTTGGGGGGCAAGGCAACCCCCCTGGCCGCCGCCCCTCCTCAGATTGGATCTGAGGGGGCCGGCCCCCCTCTCCCTTGCCCCTATATATATGTGGGGGGTGGGAGGGCAGTCGCACCCAAGTTCTGGCGCAGCCCTCCCCCTCTCCCAAGTCCTCCTCTCCCGCGGTGCTTGGCGAAGCCCTGCAGGATTGCCACGCTCCTCGTTCACCACCAGGCCATCGTGCTGCTGCTGGATGGAGTCTTCCCCAACCTCTCCTTCTCCCCTTGCTGGATCAAGGCGTGGGAGACGTCACCGGGCTGCACGTGTGTTGAACGCGGAGGCGCCGTTGTTCGGCGCTTAGATCGGAATCAACCGCGATCTGAATCGCTGCGAGTATGACTCCTTCATCTGCGTTCTTGCAATGCTTCCGCTCAGCAAGCTACAAGGGTATGTAGATGCACTCCCCTTCCCCTCGTTGCTAGATTACTCCATAGATTGATCTTGGTGATGCATAGAAAATTTTAAATTTCTGCTACGATCCCCAACAGCTATGTTGCTCCATGTCCTTGTTTTCAGCAATTAACTTGCCGGCCTGCATGAACACCCAACAATCCCTGTTGGTGTGATTGGCTGGCTTTTCTGGGGTGCCGTGTATTCGACACTAGCGATCAAGTATACGGTCCAAGCTGGACGGACCCGGTGTACTTTGTTTAAATGGCTTTTTCTGCTGACCGGGTTTAGAGCCTTTGAATCCGGCATTGACCACCGTATCCTCGGTATTATCGCTGTTAATGCGGCGCTTATGTTTGTTGTGACATGACCTGCTATTGCCGTCCTTGGTATTTGAAGTACCATGGTTCTTTGATATGTTATTTCTTCGAGCCAGCCAGTTGACTTCTCCCACACAAAAGCGGGTCATGAGTGTTGTGAGGGCTGCCATAGATTTCGGCTTTTCCTGACCAAGGTGCCGGGCTAGCCATTCGTCGCGGATGCTGTGTTTGAAAGCCGCTAGGGCCTCTGCATCCGGACAGTCGACAATTTGATTTTTCTTTGTTAGGAACCGAGTCCAGAATTGCCTGGCCGATTGTTCTGGCTGCTGAATTATGTGGCTCAAGTCATCGGCATCTGGTGGCCGCACATAAGTGCCCTGAAAGTTGTCGAGGAATGCGGCTTCCAGATCTTCCCAACAACTAATGGACTCGGCTGGCAAGCTGTTAAGCCAATGTCGTGCTGGTCCCTTGAGCTTTAGTGGGAGGTATTTGATGGCGTGTAAGTCATCACCGCGGGCCATGTGGATGTGGAGGAGGAAATCCTCGATCCATACTACGGGATCTGTTGTGCCGTCGTACGATTCAATATTTACAGGTTTGAAACCTTCTAGGATTTGATGATCCATTACTTCGTCTGTGAAGCATAAGGGGTGTGCGGCGCCTCTGTATTGGGCTATATCACGACACAGCTCGAATGGGTCTTGCCCGCTATGTTCAGCCCGGCAGGATTTGCTTTTACTGTATCCGGAGTGACGTTTATCATCTCGCAGAGTGGCGCGCCCTCATGATATGTAGATCGATCTTGCATGCTTTGCTTTGTCCTCCAATATGTCTTGCAGGTCTGGCGTATCTCCCCAATCCTTTTTATTTGAATGGCATCGGGGTGGAGGCTGAGTTTTTGGCTGGAATGCCTCTCTATCACGGCCACGAGGTGGCCGATCAGCCGTATCATACGCTTCTTCCTCCAGTCGGGGTAGCAACCTGCACTTTGGGTAACTCTTGGAGGGGCGCTCGAGTTTATATTTCTCGGCCGCGAGGACTTCAGTCCATCTGTCAGCTAGCAGATCCTGATCAGCTTGAAGCTGCTGCTGCTTTTTCTTAAGGCTATTTGCCGCTATAAGCCAGCGTTTGAAGCGCTCTTGTTCGACGGGATCCTCTGGCACAGCGAATTCGTCGTCGCCGAGGCTTGCCTCGTCTTCGGAGGGGGGCATATAATTATCATACTCCTCTTCTCCATCTGCCGCTCTCTCAGGAGGGCTGGCTCCTCCATCCTCCTGCTCTAAATCTTGCTGGAGGGGATTGTTGTTGTCTTCGGCACTATCCGGAGTATTATTATCTCCTATGCCGGTATCACCACTTTTGCTTTGGAGGGACTTGGAGCGGCGCCGCTGACGTCGGCGCTTGGGTTGCTTCTTGGAGGGGTCATCCTCTGCTATCTCGTCGCCATTGCCTTCTTTGGGTGTATGCACCATCTATATATCGTATGATGAGGTGGTTGTCTAGTGCCCTGTGGGCGGTGGTTCCTCTTCGCCTCCCGCATCGTCGTCCATACTGTCGATGTCTTCGGAGTCGAAGTCGAGCTTGTCGGTCAAGTCATCGACAGTGGCTACTAAGTGGGTGGTGGGTGGGTCTCGAATTTCTTCGTCGTCCACATCCCAGTCCTGCCGGACATAGTTCGGCCAAGATCCTCCTGACAAGGAGAGAGACCTTAATGAGTTTAGTATGTCTCCCAAGGGCGAGTGCTGAAAAATATCCACGGAGGTAAACTCCATGATTGGTGCCCAATTGGATTCGACAGGAACGGGCGCAGGCGGTTCGGAGTCTGTGGCCGGAGAAGGATCCGGCAGTTTAACAGCACGGCTCTCGTGCAAGGTAAGGTCGATGTTTGGCTCGATCGCCGCTGAGGGTAAGGCCTCCGTTGCGGGGTCCATCCACCCGTCCGCGGAAGGCACACCTGGCTCCGAATTGAGGGTCGGAGTGGCTGCCTGTGCGATCTCTTGAACACTATCCGATGGTAGAGCTAAATCGTACTCATCGCGACCGTGTGACGCACAAGGCAGAGGCTCGAATCCGTTGAAGATCAAGTCTCCACGGATATCGGCCGTGTAGTTTAAGCTTCCAAACTTGACCTGGTGGCCAGGGGCGTAACTTTCAATCTGCTCCAGATGGCCAAGCGAATTGGCCCATAGTGCAAAGCCGCCGAACACGAAGATCTGTCCGGGGAGAAAAGTCTCACCCTGGACTGCATCACCATCGATGATAGTAGGAGCCATCAAGCCTAACAGCGACGACACAAAGGAACTCTCAATGAAAGCACCAATGTCGGTGTCAAAACCGGCGGATCTCGGGTAGGGGGTCCCGAACTGTGCGTCTAAGGCGGATGGTAACAGGAGGCAGGGAATACGATGTTTTACCTAGGTTCGGGCCCTCTTGATGGAGGTAAAACCCTATCTCCTGCTTGATTAATATTGATGATATGGGCAGTACAAGAGTAGATCTACCACGAGATCAGAGAGGCTAAACCCTAGAAGCTAGCCTATGGTATGATTGTATATTGTAGTTGTTGTGTCCTACGGACTAAAACTCTCCGGTTTATATAGACACTGGAGAGGGTTAGGGTTACACAAGGTCGGTTACAAAGGAGGAGATATCCATATCCGTATTGCCTAGCTTGCCTTCCACGCCAAGTAGAGTCCCATCCGGACACAAGACGAAGTCTTCAATCTTGTATCTTCATAGTCCAACAGTCCGGCCAAAGGATATAATCCGGCTGTCCGGAGACCCGCTAATCCAGGACTCCCTCACACACCGTGCTCAAAAAGATATAAGTGAAGCACTAGAGCAAATGACAAACTACTCCAAAGAAGATATAAGTAAAGATCATGCGAGTAGTTAAGTAAATGGGTAGCTAATTGAGGACTCTCTCTTATTACAAACTTTATGAACTCAGAATTTTATTAAAACAACAAGCAAAACAAAATAAAATGTCATTCCAAGAATAGCACACATCATGTGAAGAAGCAAAACTTAGGCTCAACCGATACTAACCGGGAATTGTTGAAGAAGAAAGGTGGGTTGACTACCGGGGCATCCCCACGATTAGATGCTTGAGACTTCTTGAAATATTATCTTGGGGTGCCTTGGGCATCCCCAAGCTTGAGCTTTTTATGTCTCCTTAATTCCTCTCATATCACGGTTTTCCTAAATCTCAAAAGCTTCATCCACACAAAACTCAAAAGAACTCGTGAGATAAGTTAGTATAAACCAATGCAAAAACCTTATCATTCTATACTGTAGCAAATCACTAAAATTATTATTCAACATTTCATACTAAATTCTTATGCATATTTAATACTCCTGTCCTCAAATAGAATCATTAAACAAGCAAACATATGCAAACAATGCAAACGTAAGAGCAATCTGCCAAAACAGTACAATCTATAAAGAATGCAAGAGTATCAATACTTCCCTAACTCCAAAAGTTATGAAAATTTAGCACACTCCATAAAATTTATCAAAGCTTATTTTGCAAAAAGTTTCAACATTTTATCACATTCTGAATTTTCTAGGGAATTTTGGCAACATCGGTAAACTTTATGTTTTGAAATAGCAACATGCAGGCTTGCAAAATAAGCATGATGAAGGCTATCAATGCCACTTTTATTGAAATAAATGATGCAAAAAATTATTATAAATAACAGCATGCAAATCCTAGCAAAATAAAATGACGCTCCAAGCAAAACACATATCATGTGACGAATGAAAACATAGCTCCAAGTGAGGTTACCGATAATGTTGGAGACGAAAGAGGTGATGCCTTTTGGGGCATCCCCAAGCTTAGTTGCTTGGATCTTCCTTGAATATTACCTTGGGGTGCCTTGGGAATCCCCAAGGTTAAGGTCTTGTCACTCCTTTTTCTACTCATATCGACATCTCACCCAAAACTTGAAACGGAACTTTGTGAGATTGGTTAGTATGATAAAGAGCAAACCATTTCACTTTGGTACTGTCAAAGACAAGATTCGTAATTGTTTCCACATAATGCCTACTGTAGCATATCATTTCCACAATTTATATTGAGCAATATAAGCCATGGAAACAAGAAAACAAGCAAACTATGCATTGAAAACAGAATATGTCAAAAACAGAATAGTCTGTAGTAATCTGTACTCCAACCATACTTCTGCTACTCCAAAAATTCTGAAAATTAGGAAAACCTGGGAAATTTGTATATTAATCTTCCGCAAAAATAATCAGCATTTTATCGTGCTTCTGTTAAAAGAGAGAATTGTTTTCCTGAGCACAAAAATTTCTGTTTTTCAGCAAGATCAAATCAACTATCACCGTAAGCCATCCCAAAGGTCTTACTTGGAACTTTATTGAAACAAAAGTAATAAAACATGATTACTACAGTATCCTAATCATGTGAACACACAAAAACAGTAGGTAAAAGTGTTGGGTTGTCTCCCAACAAGCGCTTTTCTTTAATATCTTTTAGCTAGGCATGATGATTTCAATGATGCTCGCATAGAAGATAAGAATTGAAACATAAAGAGAGCATGATGAATCATAAGTTCCTCTCTCATAATAATTTTCAATTGCGTCATGAATAGATTCATCAATATAACCATCACATAAAGCATTCTTTTCATGATCCAAAAGCATAGAAAATTTATTACTCTCCATATAAGCAATTTTATTCTCATTAATAATAGTGGGAGTATCATAGCAAACTCGAATACTATAAAGTGTTCCCACATTAAAAGAATAATGTTCAGTAAAAGGTTATTCAAAATTACGACAATAATTATCACTACTTTTTATAACATAAGTGTCATCACAATAACCATCGTATGTGGGAGGCATGCAATCATCATAGCAAATTTGATCATTCAAGGTAAGGGGACTAAAAAAATCATCTTCATTAAGCATAGCATCCCCAAGCTTGGGACAAACATTAATTGCAGCAAATAAATTCTCAAACATGTCATTCTCATCAAAGATAGCATCCCCAAGCTTGTGGCTTGACATATCATAAGCATAATCATTCTCATCATTAATAGTATGAACAGCACCAACGGTATAACAATTGCTATCATCATAATTTCCGAAGTTGGTGCCAAAAAGATTTCCATGATTATAAGAAGTATCATCATCTTCCCAATCATAATCATTAGAACAAGCAATAGGCATAACAAAATCATCATCAATAATGCTCTCGGACATTGTGCCATAAGACACAGAAGCAATATCATCATCAAGTTCATCATCTTCCACAATTATTTTTGATTCATTTTCATGAGGCACAACAATAATAGGAGAAACACTATTTGGGGGAGATACCTTTTTACCTCTATTTTTTCTTCTTCTTTTCTTCTTCTTCTTCACCACATCATGTGTGGGTTTAATTAATTTTTTCAAGCTTCTTGTTGAAGAGATTGATTGGATAGGAAGCTCCTCCTCATTACCTATTTCATCATGAGAGACAATAGGAGGGAAAGTAGAAATCTTTACCCTTTCATTAGAATTCCTTTTATATTCTATTAGTTTTCACATCATTCTATAGTTGCCAATATAAGCATTCTCATTGCAATTTACCATGCAAAACATACAGATTTCTTTAGTTTAGTTTCAATGTCAAACGTGAGAATGAATACTTCAAACCAACTATTTTATATGTCAATTCTTCACTCCCCCAAAATAGACAAAGCTCGTTATAAAGTTCAAGGGTGATCAAATCATTACAATATATGGCCATGATTCGATCATGAAAAAGTTTGCATTGAAAATTAAGATGACCAACCTTATTGCAAAGTTCACAAGTAATAGGACAAAGAGAACATAATTTTGTAGCAAATTCATCTATCACTTTGAGCAAAGAATTGGTTCTATCATGTTTATGCTTCTTGCAAAATCTATCTTCCCTATAAGGCACATCTTCACAAACTTTATGCACTCCACAAAAATTGGCATTCTTATAAGAAACATTTTTGGCATGACTTGTGCAATCATCATTAGCATTTTGGATATTCAAATAATTCATACTAACAACATTGCAATCATGCTCATCATTCAAATATTTTGTGCCAAACATTTTATTGACTTCTTCTAACAATTGAGCACAATTTTCTGAACCATCATTTTCAAGAAAGATATTATAAAGATGATCAATAATATGATGCAACCTCAATTCCATTTTTTGTTGTTTTCTTTTATAAACCAAACTAGTGATAAAACAAGAAACTAAAACATTCAATTGCAAGATCTAAAGATATACCTGCAAGCACTCACCTCCCCAACAACGATGCCGGAAAAGAGCTTGATGTCTACTACGCAACTTTATTCTTGTAGACTCGTGTTGGGCCTACAAGCGCATAGTTTTGTAGGACAGTAGCAATTTTCCCTCAAGTGGGTGACCTGAGGTTTATCAATCTGTGGGAGGCGTAGGATGAAGATCGTCTCTCTCAAACAACCCTGCAACCAAATACAAGAAATCTCTTGTGTCCCCAACACACCTAATACAATGGCAAATTGTATAGGTGCACTAGTTTGGCGAAGAGATGGTAATAAAAGTGTAATATTGATGGTAGATATATATTTTTATAATCTGAATAAATAAAAACAGCAAGGTAGCAAATAGTAAACGGGCACAAAACGGTATTGCAATGCTTGAAAATGAGGCCTAGGGTCCGTACTTTCGCTAGTGCAATCTCTCAACAGTGCTAATATAATTGGATCATATAACCACCCCTCAAAGTGTGATGAAGAATCACTCCAAAGTTCCTATCTAGTGGAGAACATAAGAAGAAACTATTTGCAGGGTACGAAACAACCTCAAAGCTATTCTTCCCGATCGATCTATCCAAGAGTTCATACTAAAATAACACCAAATAATTTCAGATTCATAATACTCAATCCAACACATAGAACCTCAAAGAGTGCCCCAAGATTTCTACTAGAGAAACAAAGATAAGAACGTGCATCAACCCTTACGCGTAGATTACCCCAATGTCACCTGGGAATTCGCAAGTTGAGTGCCAAAACATATATCAAGTGAATCAATATGATACCCCATTGTCACCATGAGTATTCATATGCAAGACATATATCAAGACCTCTCAAATCCATAAAAGTATTCAATTCGATAACAACGAAATCTCAAAGGGAAAAAATCAATTCATCACAAGAAGATAGAGAGGGGAAAACACCATATGATCCGACTATATTAACAAAGCCCGTGATACATCAAGATTGTGACATCTCAAGAACACGAGAGAGAGAGAGAGAGAGAGATTAAATACATAGCTACTGGTACAAACCCTCAGCCCCGAAGGTGGACTACTCCCTCCTCATCATGGTGACTATAACACCCCGGATGTAACTTCCCCAATTTGTACTCCAACTCTTGCCGCTTCAGGCGTTAAGTTATTTTATTTTCTCGGGTTCGGGTCTTTGTCTCTTTGTGTTGTTGTCGTTTTCATGCATCTCATATCATGTCATCATGTGCATTGCATTTGCATATGTGTTCATCTCATGCATTCGAGCATTTTCCCCGTTGTTTGTTTTGCATTCCGGCGCTTCGTTCTCCTCCGGTGGTCATTCCTACCTTTCTTTCGTGTGTGGGGATTAAACATTCCGGATTGGACAGAGACTTCCCAAGCGGCCTTGGTTTACTACCGGTAGACCGCCTGTCAAGTTTCGTATCATTTGGACTTCGTTTGATACTCCAACGGTTAACCGAGGGACCAAAAAGGCCTCGTGTGTGTTGCAGCCCAACACCCCTCCAATTTTGCCCAAAACCCACCTAAGCCTTCTCCATCATCTAGAGCGTTCGATCACGATCGTGTGGCCGAAAACCGCACCTCATTTGGACTCTCCTAGCTCCCTCTATGCCTATTTAAAGACCACCCCCGAAATTCCCCTTCTCCTCCCCCCCGAAACCCTAGCCTCCCTCCATCCGGCGCGCCGGACACGTCCGGGCCGCACCGGACAAATTGCCGCCGCCACCCGCAGCCAGTGGCATGGTGCCACATGGCGCGCCGCCACCCGCGCCCGCACCGGCCCGATCGGCCCTGGGAGAGCCCCCGCAGGCCCGACGCCGGCCGCCGCCTCCTCCGCAACCCCGCCGCCGTCCTCCTCCAGCCCGGCCGCCCGAGCCGCCACCTGCCGCCTTGCCGGCCGCCGCGCCGCCTCACCCGCCGCGCCGCCTCGGCTGCTCCGCCGCCTCGCCCGCCGCGCCGGCGCCGTGCTGCCGCCGACTCCGGCCGACCTCCTCTCCCTCCTACTCCGGCGATGAACTCCGGTGTCGATCCGGCCGCCTCATTTTGCGTGCCACCGAAACCCTAGATCCGGAGGTTGATTTTTTGTACTAAGTCCTCGGAATTTTCAGATCCATATGCCCATGTTCATAGCTCCGTAACTTTGCATCCGTAGCTTCGATTCATGCATATAGCATATCAAAATGTTCATCTCAGAGAGTACATCATTTCATTCTATTGCATCATTTTCATTTGAGTTCATCTTGATGCCCGAAATTCTGTTAGAAGAGGGCTACTTGAGATAATTGTCAGATCTGCTACTCCGTTTAGCTTTTTGTCATTTTTGCCATGATTAATGTGTGCATGATATGCCCTGATGCTCTACATATGTTTTGTTAAGGGTTTCGTCATCTTTCCAGAGGTGCAACCCATGTATTTTTGTGATGTGTGTGGTGACTAGCACAAGCTTGAAACGTGGTGCACTTGGTAATTCTGTTTTCAGGGACTTAGCAATTCCACTAAGTCCTTGAGCTGTTTATCTCATATGGCCATATGTTCATGTTGTTTCCTAGTGATACGTGCCTCTCTTGAGGATGATCAGTAAGTATGTTTTGTTAATCTTGTAGTGCTCTATCCATCCATGTCTTTGTTTGCAATTTTGGAGCATCCTAGCTTGAGACAATCGATCTCTACTTTTGCTACTTTGTGAATCTGGGCAGATTGTCAACTTGTTTGCAATTTTGCCGATGATGTTGTAGTTGATCCGTGCATGCTATGCTATTGTTCTTGCCATGCCTAGCTTGCATTTTGTGTATTCTTGATGGGTGTATGCTTAGCTTGTCATGACTTGCACCGTAGTGAGTGCATCGAGCTCGTAAACATGCCTACTTGAGTTATGTTTCAGCATGCGTCAGTTTTCACTAAGTCTGAGAACTGATTATGTTTTTGCTATGTTCACATGCTTGCAATTGTATTTTCTGATCCCTTTTGGCTCAAGGTCACTAAGGGACTTTCGTTAAGCTCTTTGAGTAGCTCCATGCCATGCTTTACTTTGCCATGTTCAGGTCCTGTAGCATATAGTTTTGTTGCTCCGAAGAGGGCTACCTGATCTGAAATTCTAGACAAGTGTTAATTTCACTATGTCTGAAATCTGTTTGCCATATGCATTTTTGCCATGCTTGTTTGAACCTGTTAATGGATGAATTGGCTGTAGCTCAGTGCTAGACTTTTGTTAAGAATCTTGAATACATCCCTTCCATGTATTTTGTTGTCATGTTTGGATGCTGTAGCATGCTCATTTCTTTGCATTTAGATGGCTACTTGCTGTAAATCGCAGACCGGTGTCATATTTGAATCGCTTGCCATTTCCAAACCGTAACTCCGATTCCGATGATCTTTATATCGTTTTCAAGCGATTTCATCTCATCTTTCCATTGGCACACTTGGATTTCCAAGTTGAGGCCAGGTTCTTGCATTTCCTGTCATATCTTGCATATGCATCCCGCATTGCATCCCGCATAGCATACCATCATTGCATCATTTTGTTTGAGTCTTGCACGTGGTTGATTGTGTCCTTGTTGCTTGTTTGTCTTGTTTGGGTAGAGCCGGGAGACGAGTTTGCTAACGAGGAGCCCGTTGAGTTTGTTTTCAAGGATCCAGTCAACTCTGACAACTGTGCAGGCAAGATGATCATACCCTCGAAATCACTACTATCTTTGCTATGCTAGATTGCTCGCTCTTTTGCTATGCCAATGCTACGATGCCTACCATTTGCTTTCAAGCCTCCCAAATTGCTATGTCAAACCGCTAACTCACCTTGTCCTAGCAAACCATTGATTGGCTATGTTACCGCTTTGCTCAGCCCCTCTTATAGCGTTGCTAGTTGCAGGTGAAGATTGGAGACCGTTCCTTGTTGGAACATTTATTTACTTGTTGGGATATCATTATATTATCTTGTTATCTTAATGCATCCATATACTTGGTAAAGGGTGGAAAGATCGGCCTCTCGCCTAGTGTTTTGTTCCACTCTTGCCGCCCTAGTTTCCGTCATATCGGTGTTATATTCCCGGATTTTGCGTTCCTTATGCGGTTGGGTTATAATGGGAACCCCTTGACAGTCCGTTTTGAATAAAACTCCTCCAACAATGCCCAACCTTGGTTTTACCATTTGCCACCTAGCCTTTTCCCTTGGGTTTCACGGACTCAAGGGTCATCTTATTTTAAACCCTCGGGCCAGTGCTCCTCTGAGCGTTGGTCCAACCTAGAGCACCGTGCGGGGCCGTCCCTTGGCAACTTGGGTCACGTTGGCTCCCTTACGCTTAGCTTATCTGGTGTGCCCTGAGAACGAGATATGTGCAGCTCCTATCGGGATTTGTCGGCACACCGGGTGGTGTTGCTGGACTTGTTTTACCATTGTCGGAGTTGTCTTGAAGAACCGAGATATCGAGTCTGATCGGAACGTCTTGGGAGGAGGTCTATTCCTTCGTTGACCGTGAGAGCTTGTCATGGGCTAAGTTGGGACTCCCCTGCAGGGATTTGAACTTTTGAAAGTCGTGCCCGCGGTTATGGGCAGATGGGAATTTGTTAATGTCCGGTTGTAGACAACTTGAACCTTAACTTAATTAAAATGAATCAACTGAGTGTGTTACCGTGATGGCCTCTTCTCGGCGGAGTCCGGGAAGTGGACACGGTGTTGGAGTAATGCTTGCGCAGGTTGTTCTCTAGTTTCTCGCTCGCGCTTTGCCTCCTCTTCTCGCTCTCTTTTGCGAATAAGTTAGCCACCATATTTTTGCTAGTCGCTTGCTGCAGCTCCACATATATTTAACCTTGCCTTACCTATAAGCTTAAATAGTCTTGATCGCGAGGGTGTGAGATTGCCGAGTCCCTGTGGCTCACAGATTACTATAACACCAGATGCAGGGCCTGATGTTTCCGCTCCAGGAGACGCGCTTGAGCTCAAGTGGGAGTTCGACAAAGACTCTCAACGTTACTATATTTCCTTTCCTGATGATCAGTAGTGGTGCCCAGTTGGGGGTGATCGGGACCGTGTCGCATGTTGGGTTCTCTTTTATTTTGGCGCCATAGTCGGGCCATGAGTGTTTGGATGATGTAATGTTATTTATGTACTTGATTGACGTGGGGAGTGTAAGCCAACTATGTTATCTCCCCTTTTATTATCATATTTTACATGGGATGTTGTGAAGATTGCCTAACTTGCGACATATGCCTTCAATGCGATTATGCCTCTAAGTCGTGCCTCGACACGTGGGAGATATAGTCGCATCGAGGGTGTTACAGTGACCGTCGGGATCATGAAGATGGCCACCGGAGATGATCCCCCCTCCGGCAAGGCGCCAGATTGGGGTCTAGATTGGTTTCCGATGGCTATAGAGGCCTGCGGCGGTGGAACTTCTGATCTAGGTTAACCCTGAGGGTTTTAGAATATTTGGGAATTTATAGGGTAAAGACAGGGTGCGAGAGGCCACTGAGGTGGGAACAACCCACTTGGGCATGCCTGGGCCCCCAGGCGTGCCCTGGTGGGTTGTGCCCCCTCGGGGCACCCCCAGGTGCTGCTCTGGCCCATTGGTGATCTTCTGGTCCATAAAAAATCCACAAAAAGTTTCGCGGTGTTTGGGCTCCGTTTGATATTGATTTCCCGCGATGTAAAAAACATGCAAAAAACAGCAAGTGGCACTTGCCACTATGTGAATAGGTTAGTACCAAAAAATGATATAAAATGACTATAAGTGATTATAAAACATCCAAGAATGATAATATAACAGCATGGAACAATCAAAAATTATAGATACGTTGGAGACGTATCAAGTACCAGCATCGGGTTAGCCAACAACTCGGGATGAAAAACTTCAATAATAATCCCAGCCGCCAAGAGTCGGGCCACTTCTTCACCAATGGCCTTGCAACTCTCTTCATTAAAACGATGAAGGAATTTCTTGACCGGTTTAAACTTTGGATCAAAATTGAGAGTGTGCTCAGCGAGTTCCCTTGGTACACCTGGCATGTCTGAAGGCTTCCATGCAAAGATGTCCCGGTTCTCACAGATGAACTCGATGAGTGCGCTTTCCAATTTCAGATCCATATTAGCACTAATACTGAACTGTTTGAATGAGTCACCAGGAACAAAATCAACCTGCTTGGTGTCATCCGCCGACTTAAACTTTAACAAAGGGTCATGCTCTATTGTTGGCTTCTTCAAGGGGGTCATATCCGCCGGGTGAACATTATCTTTGTAGAACTTTAATTCCCCTATTGCACAAACAGACTCAGCATAAGCAGCGTCACCCTCTTCACACTCCAAAGCTATCTTCCTATTGCCATGCACTGTGATGGTACCCTTATGACCTGACATTTTATGTTATAGATAAACATAACAAGGTCATGCCATAAATTTAGCATAAGCAAGCCGTCCAAATAAGGCATGATAAGGGCTCTTGATCTTGATCACCTCAAAGGTCAATGGTTCAGCTCTGTAATCATGCTCATCGCCAAAATCCACTTCCAAAGCTATCTTACCCACCGGATATGCCGACTTACCAGGCACCACCCCATGAAAAAGAGTAGAAGACGGCTTAAGATCTTTATTAGTTAAATTCATACAGTGAAAAGTATCATAGTAAAGGATATTGATGTTGCTGCCTCCATCCATAAGCACCTTTGTAAAGTTGTATCCTCCAACCTGAGGGGCAACCACCAAAGCCAATTGACCCAGATTGTCAACTCGGGGCGGATGATCTTCACGGCTCCATACAATGTACTGCTCAGACCATCGCAAGTATCGAGGGACTGCCGGCTCAACCCCGTTCACTGCCCGCTTATGAATCTTCTGGTCTCGTTTGCATAAGCTCGTGGTAAACACATGATATTGTCCACTATTCAGCTGCTTCAGATTACTCTGATAACCGTACTACTGCTGCTGATTTCCTTGACTAGATTGCTGATTAAAACCACCTTGATTGCCTTGGCCTTGAAAACCGGAGCTTGAGCTGCTACCTCCAAAGTCAGGTCCATGAGAGCCGGATCCTGACCCGCCATGCGGGCCATGACCATTATGAACAAACCGGAATTTCTATACTCCCTCATGATGAAACAATCCTTCCACAGATGACTGGCCGGCTTCTTCTGCGTATTGTGCTTTGGGCAAGGCTGATTCATAATCGCCTCAAGGTTGAACTTTGGCCTGCCAAACCGGGGCGTCGACGATTTCCCTTTACGACGCTGATTATTACTCTATGTGTTGGTATTGGCCACAAAGTTTGAACCGCCATCCATCTTCTTGCGCTTACCGTTATTACCTTGACCCGTCGTATTATGTTGTTGCCCCTTTGCATTGCCACTCTTCTTCCCCTTACCAGCCTTCTCCTCATCATACTCAGGGTCCTTAGTATTATCAGAGTCGGCGTATTTGATAAGAGCCGCCATGAGTTCTCCCATATCATTGCAGTGGCGCTTAAGCCGCCCCAGCTTCTGTTTGAGAGGAAGGAAACACAATTTTTTTCTCCAAAATCAGGACAGCTGAGTCGGCGTTGATACTATCCAATGAGTGGATAACAGCCGAAATCTGGCGCACCCATCGGGCGGTTGACCCGCCCTCTTCCTGGATGCAAGTGTCTAAATCAAGAATCGACACAGGCTACTTGCATGTGTCCTTGAAATTCTGAATGAAACACGCCTTCAACTCAGCCCACGATCTGATGGAGTTAGGGGGCAGCGCCTTTAACAAGGTACGAGCCGACCCATCCAACATCATGGTGAAATACTTAGCACACACAGCGTCATTGACATCCAACATCTCCATGGCTAGCTCATAGCTCTCAATCCAAGCCTCTGGGGGCTGATCTGCTATATAGTTAGGCACCTTGCGGGGACCCTTAAAATCCTTGGGCAGACGCTCATTACATAAAGTTGGCACTAAACATGGCACACCAAGGGTTCTAGAGGTCATCCCTGCCTCCACAGATACCGATGGACAAAGCGGAGATTGCTGATGAGCTGCCAACTGAGCCGCCAATTCAGCCTCATGACGTGCCTTGCCCTGATCTACCAACGCCTGGGCATCGTTATCAGCACGCGGCGAGTTATGCCTACGAGGCTGGTTATGGTGCCGCTCACTGCTTGAAACCGCTGGCGAAGCAATATGCATGCTATAGCTCCGGCTTGGATGAGGGGTTGAATGAATTCGATCACGACTGTACGAGTAAGCCGCCTGTTGAGCCACCGCTGTCTGAAGAAGCTCCCCGGCCTTCCGTATCTCTATCGCGACTGGAGATTCACCTTCAACAGGGAGGGCCGCCAATCGCGTAGCTGCAGCAATCATATTGTCCAGAGGGTTAGAATAATGACCCGGTGGTGTCGGGACATGCTGAGGCAGGGTCAAATTCAAATGAGGCGGGTCTGTAGCGCGTGGTTGAACAGTCGTTCTGGTCACGGGCGCCTCGACAACCCGGTTTACCATGGGCAGGTCACTGGTTCCTGCCCCGGGTGTGTTGAAAAGGTTTCTAGCCTCAAACTCTGTGGGTAGACAGGTCTGGTGCCTCTTCCTCATGACGGCGTTTGAAGCGTTCTGGTCCAAGGTAAGCCGGAACGACTCTGCGTGAATCCGTTGTGTTGCAGCGTCCAAAGCGGCTCGTTCTGTTGCCACCCTAGCATTCTCAATATTAAACTCCTCCTTGGCTTGAGCAATCTCATCTCATAGTTTCGCAACATCCACCTTATGTTGTGCCTGATTTTCTAGTGTCACCTCTGCAGCCAATAAGGTCGCCAAAGCCTCCAAGAGCTCGGATAGCACTTGAGCCGGCCGGCGCGTAGAGCCGCTCGCCCCGGCCGTCGCCGTAGCTGTTGAACAGGAGGTCATAGCCGCAACAGTCGTCGAGTTGAGCACCGGTTGTGTACCGTCCATGAAGATCGCAACCCTGTTCGGTGGCTCATAGGGGTCCAGAATACTGTCGCCGTCGGAATAGCCTGCAAGCACACCATCCTACAATTGATATATGGAATTGGTTTTCGCCAGTTGAGGACTCATCACCAGAATAGATGGCCGTCTCTCCACCGGCCACAGATCCTTCCTCAAGATCCACTCCATGAGTAAAACCCACAAAAGTGTGCTTCACAGCGGCTTGAACCTTGGCAGGTCGTGCATGCTGAGCTGTCTTGATGATGTCGGTGCAGGTGTCTCGCTCAGGCTCCGACTCACCGATCTTGCTAATGAAGATGTGAATTCCGCCGAAGGGGACCCGATACCCGTACTCGATTGAGTCGGCCTCAGGGCCCCAGCCCGTGTCGTTGATGTAGAGCTTGCCACAGTGGCTTTTAGTCATCCGGCCAACGGCGTAACCCTTGATCCCTGTGAAGTTGCCCTTCAAGAACTCGAAACCACCATGCGCTGGCCCCACGGTGGGCGCCAACTGTCGTGGACTTAACACGACAGATTCCCTAGCAAAAGGGCTTAGGTATGGAGCCATCGCAGCTAGGTTAACTTGAAGGGGTTAAGCGGGACAAAGGACACAGAGAGTTTATCCAGGTTTGGCCCCTCTCAAGGTGGTAAAATCCTACTTCTGCTTTAGGTTGTATTGCTTGGGTTTCGATTGCCAGGGAGCGAATACGCTTGACCTAGTTCTTCATCAGTTATCTCTTGAGTTAACCCGCTGCCAGGTCACCCCTTTATATACAGGTTTATGCCCGGCGGCTTACAGAGTCTGGCCGGCTCACACAAATGTGACCGACTAGGTTTCTACTAAGCCTGCCTTACAATATAAGTTAAACATACAGCTGCTCATCCCTTTGGGCCTTAAGTCGCCTCTGGGTCTTGGACCTTCAATAATCTTGCTTCATGAACCACCATCTTCATATCTTCTTGGGCCTTGTCGGGCTTCTTCATATTTAAGCCGCCAACGGCATGACCTGGCCCCTCCTGGGCGGATCATATCTAATAGTCATATCCCTAACATATTTCATGGCTCCTAGCCATTTATTGGAATCCGGGCCCACCATTGCTTCTCCATAGCTTGTAGGTTCACCGTTGTCCAACAACATGACCTCTAAGACAGGGTTACCATACCACTCAGAAGTTGTACTTACCCTTGTCGACCTTCTAGGTTTGACAGTAACTTGATCTGAAACTTCATGATCATCATCATTAGCTTCCTCTTCAACTGACGTAGGTGCCATAGAAATATCTTTCTATGTTGCGCTACTCTCTGGTTGAAGTAAAGGTTCAACAACCTCATCAAGTTCTATCTTCCTCCCACTCAATTCTTTCAAGAGAAACTCTTTCTCGAGAAAGGCTTGTTCTTAGCGACAAACACTTTTCCCCCGGATATGAGATAGAAAGTATACCCAACCGTCTCTTTTGGGTATCCTATGAAGAAGCATTGTCCGCTTTGGGTTCGAGCTTTTCCGGCGGAATCCTTTTGACATAAGCATCGCAACAACAAACCTTAAGAAACGATAACTTAGGTTTCTTGCCAAACAACAGTTCATACGGTGTCGTCTCCATGGACTTACATGGTGCCCTATTTAAAGTGAATGTAGTTGTCTCTAATGCATAACCCCAAAATGATAGTGGTAGATCGGCAAGAGACATCATAGAATGCACCATATCCAATAAGGTACGATTACGATGTTCGGACACACCATTACACTGTGGTGTTCCAGGTGGCGTCAACTGTGAAACAATTCCACATTGTCTTAAGTTATTGCCAAGCTCATAACTCAGATGTTCTCCCCTTCTATCGGATCGTAGGAATTTAATCTTCTTGTTACGATGATTTCAACTTCACTCTAAAATTGCTTGAACTTTTCAAATGTTTCAGACTTATGCTTTATGAAGTAAATATACCCATATCTACTCAAATGATCGATGAAGGTGTGGAAATAATGATATCCACTGCGCGCGTCAATACTCATCGGACCACACCCATCAGTATGTATGATTTCCAACAAGTCACTTGCCCGTTCCATTATACTGGAAAATTGGATTTTAGTCATCTTGCCCATAAGGCATGGTTCACATGTGTCAAGTGATTCAAAATCAAGTGACTCCAAAAGTCCGCCAGCATGGAGTTTCTTCATGCGCTTTACACCAGTATGACTTAAGCAGTGGTGCCACAAGTATATGGTACTATCATTATTAACTTAACATCTTTTGGCATCAATATTATGAACATGTGTATCACTACGATCGAGATTCAATAAACCATTCACACTGGGTGCATGACCATAGAAGGTATTATTCATGTAAACAAAATAATCATTATTCTCTGACTTAAATGAATAACCACATTACAATAAACACGTTCTCATCATATTCATGCTCAACAGACACCAAATAACATTTATCTAGGTTTAATACTAATCTCGAAGGTAGAGGGAGCGTGCGATGGTGATCACATCAACCTTGGAAACACTTCCAACACACATCATCACCTCGCCCTTAGCTAGTCTCTGTTTATTCTACAACTTTAGTTTCGAGTTACCAATATTAGCAACTGAACCGGTATCTAATACCCAGGTGCTACTAGGAGTACTAGTAAGGTACACATCAATAACATGTATATCAGATATTCTTTTGTTGAAGTTGCCACCCTTCTTATCTACCAAGTATTTGGGGCAGTTCTGCTACCAGTGGTCATTCCCCTTACAATAGAAGAACTTAGTCTCGGGCTTGGGTTCAAACTTGGGCTTTCATCACTGGAGCGGCAACTGGCTTGCCATTCATGAAGTTTCCCTTCTTGCCCTTGCCCTTCTTGAAACCAGTGGTCTTGTTAACCATCAACACTTGATGCTCCTTCTTGATTTCTACCTTTGCGGCCTTAAGCACCACGAACTGCTCTGGGATCTCCATCCCGTGCATGTTATAGTTCATCACGAAGCTCTAGTAGCTTGGTGACAGTGACTGGAGAACTCTGTCAATCACTATCTTATCTTGAAGATTAACTCCCACTCAATTCAAGTGATTGTAGTACCCTGACATTCTGAGCACATGCTCACTGGCTGAGCTATTCTCCTCCATCTTGTAGGCAAACAACTTGTTAGAGGTCTCATACCTCCAAACACGAGCATGAGCCTGAAATACCAATTTCATCTCTTGGAACATCTCATATGTTCCATGGCGTTCAAAACGTCTTTGGATCCCTGATTCTAAGCTGTAAAGCATGGCGCACTAAACTATCAAGTAGTCATCAGAACATGTCTGCCAGATGTTCACAACATCCATAGACAATGCTAGAGGGGTTGGCACACCGAGTGGTGCATCAAGGACATAAGCCTTCAGTGCAGCAGTGAGGACAATCCTCAGACTATGGACCTAGTCCGCATAATTGCTTACAATGTCTTTCAACTTAGTCTTTCTCTAGGAACATATTAAAACAGGGAGCTACAACGCGAGCTATTGATCTACAACATAATTTGCAAAGACAACTTAGACTATTGTTCATGACAATGAGTTCAATTAATCACATTACCTAAGAACTCCCACTCAAATCAACATCCCTCCGGTTGTCCGAGTGTAACATGACCCAAATTCACCAACCCAAGTCCGATCATCACGTGAGATGAGGTGGTTTCAATGGTGAACATCTCCATGTTGATCATATCTACTATATGACTCATGCTCGACCTTTCGGTCTCTTGTGTTCTGAGGCCATGTATGTACATGCTAGGCTCGTCAAGTTTAACCCAAGTGTTCCTCATGTGCAAAACTGGCTTGCACCCATTATATGTGAACATAGAGTCTATCGCACCAGATCATCACGTGGTGCTTTGAAATGACGAACTTTCACAACGGTGCACACTTGGGGAAAACACAATTTTATCTTGAAATTTTAGTGAGGGATCACCTTATAATGCTACCATCATCCTAAGCAAGATAAGATGCATAAAAGGATTAACATCACATGCAAATCATAAGTGACATGATATGGCCATCAACTTGTGCTTTTGACCTCCATATCCAAAGCACCGACATGATCTCCAAAATTGCCAAGTCAATTTATTCAAATCCTGCATAATTCCAGGAGTTTAGATATATTCTCATTTCTTTCGAATTTATCCCCAATATCCCTGGGCTTTTCCCTTTTGATAGATGTCTATTTATGGGCAGAATTAAAGGAGAAGAAAAGGACTCACCTTATCCGAAGCCACCTGGGCCTTTTCCACTCCAACCAGCCCGCCTCACTTAACTCTTTCAGCCCAGCAAGGCCACCAATGCCGATCACTCCTGTTCTTCTTCTAGCTCCTGTACGGCAGCTCATCCAGCAGGTCCACATCGACGCTTGTGTTGATTTGACGGCCGGAGATGCTCCCTTGTTAGATTTTATAGTCCCATATATGTGTACGTATGATGTAACATTGTACCCCTTCATTATATATATGTGATAGGCCACCCCTAGAGGGTTGTGCCGGTTCTCCCAAATCTATTGCCTTACATGGTGTCGGTGTCAAAACAGGCGGATCTCGGGTAGGGGGTCCCGAACTGTGTGTCTAAGGCAGATGGTAACAGGAGGCAGGGGACACGATATTTTACCCAGGTTCGGGCCCTCTTGATGGAGGTAAAACCCTACGTCCTGCTTGATTTATTCTTGATGATATGAGTATTACAAGAGTAGATCTACCACGAGATCGGAGAGGCTAAACCCTAGAAGCTAGCCTATGGTATGATTGTTGTTGTCCTACGGACTAAAACCCTCCGGTTTATATAAACACCGGAGCGGGTTAGGGTTACACAAGGTCGGTTACAAAGGAGGAGATATCCATATCTGTACTGCCTAGCTTGCCTTCCATGCCAAGTAGAGTCCCATCCGGACACGAGACGAAGTCTTCAATCTTGTATCTTCATAGTCCAACAGTCCGACCAAAGGATATAGTCCGGCTGTCCGGAGACTCCCTAATCCAGGACTCCCTCCGTAGCCCCTAAACCAGGCTTCAATGACGATGAGTCCGACGCGCAGTATTGTCTTCGGCATTGCAAAGCGGGTTCCTCCTCCGAATACACCACGGAAGAATTTGAATACGAGGATAGTGTCCGACCCTGCAAAATAAGTTCCACATACCACCGTAGAGAGAATAATATTTCCACAAATCTAATATGCTGACACGTCTTGTCACGTACACAATGCGAGGCAGTTTCTTGACACGTCTTGTCAAAGCAGAGATCATGTTCCCCTTATTACGGGATTCTCGTCAATACAGGCGTGGGTAACCCAACCGCGCCATCGATTACGGCGCTTCGGGGATAAGCGAGTTTTACTAGGCTAGTGGGGGCGCACAGTTTCGGCCGCCCTTATAAAGGGATAAGGCTTAACCTTTTTCTACCCACGCCTTCTTCCTCCTTGCTCATCCATTCTCACGCACTTGAGCTCCAACACCCAAGTCCACATCTTTCTCCTCAACCTTCTCCAAACATGTCCGGAGCAGGAGGAAAGTGGATGGCTTCCTCCGTTACGGATGGACACATCAAAAAGCTGCGCGGAGCCAGATACTTAGCCGTGAATATCGCGTATCGGCTGCCCGCTGCGGGCAGATCGTCCCTACCCCGGAACCTCATGAGAGGGTAGTTTTCCTCCACCACTTCCTCCGCGGACTGGGGTTTCCCCTTCATCCATTCGTCCGCAGTCTCATGTTCTACTACGGGCTGGACTTCCATGATCTGGCCCCGAACTTCATCCTCAACATTTCGGCGTTCATCATTGTCTGCGAGGCTTTCCTCCGCATCCGCCCCCACTTCGGCCTATGGCTAAAGACCTTCAATACCAAGCCGAAGGTGGTGGGCGGCCAACAAGCCGAATGCGGCGGAGCCATGGTGGGCAAGATGCCCAAAGTTATATGGCTTGAAGGCTCCTTCGTGGAGACCATAAAGGGGTGGCAATTGGCGTGGTTCTATATCACCGAGCCGCGCGACACCAAATGGGTGGCTGCCCCGAGTTTCGATCCGGATTCCCTACATGGCTCACTTCCTGGAAAGAGAAGGGCTTGTCGTGGGGTTCATCGATGGAGCTGGACGGACTCCAGAAATGTATCCTGAACATGGCAAGCAAGAAGCTCAAGATTGTCAACATAGTCCAGGTCATGCTCGTCCGCCGGATCCTCCCGTGCCAACAACGGGACTTCAACTTATGGGAGTTCGACCCGGCCCAGCTCCAGACTCGGAGCGAGCTCTTCGACATGACGCACAAGGACGTCTGGAAGGTGCTGTTCAAGGGCGCAGAGGTCCCTCCCTCTCTCACCGAGGACCGTGGGTTAAGCGCGAAGCGCCGAGCTCATTCGGTGAGTTCCATACATCTGGTAGGATATCTATTTCCCCTACCTTAACCATGTGCGGGGTCTGATCTCCATGCCATTGACAGGACTGGGTGGATACGTCGGGGCAGATTAACTGTCCGGCCCCTCTGCCCGAAGACACTGCGGACGCTCTCCTGACGGAGATGCTGACTCCGGCTCCCTACAAGGTGCCGGAGAAGACCAAGAAGGCCAAGGGAACCCGAAAGAGTTCCCGACACCAGGCGTTATCGGACTTATCGTCCGATAACTCCGCGACGCACTCCTCCCCCGAAGACGAGGAGGAAGATGCAGATGCTACCCCTCCAGTTGGGGGAGACAAGAAAAG
>NC_041392.1:261518659-261528042 GCF_002162155.2 Triticum dicoccoides
GGGTCCAAGAAGGGAAGGACTCTCCTTCCGGACTACTCCACCACCGCCGCCGAATGCGAAGACGAGTGGCTGCTCAGGGCCAAGCCCCTGGAGAAGTCGTAAGTATTCGGATACCAGGGTAACTCATAGCATTGCTTTGTCGCACTGCTTCTCCAAACGCCGAATTATGATTGTGCAGACCGCCCCGAACCCGTATCGATGTATCATCGTCGAACGGCTCCCTGGGCTCGTCGGATATGGATAGCGATCCGCTTCCGACCGCCACCTCCCCGTGCCCTACGGACAACGCCGAGGTGTTGTCTCAAGAGGCACTGGGTCGAGGGGAGACAATCCCGGAGGTGCCTCAAAGCGACCTTCCGGACTCCGGGAGCAGGGGGAGCAAAGCCCCCGAGGGCTCCGAGTTCGGCCCTAAGCCGAACACTGCGCCGGAACCTCCAGTGATTCCGAACTCGGGCAGGCGGCCTCCTTCCAAGAGGGGCAAGACGCCTATGCTGGTGACCTCTACCCATCCAGAGGCACCGGACAATCTGCTGGGAGCGCTTCGCAACGCTTCCATTGACGAAGAGCACCAAACACCCAGAAGGTTCAGTCCGCCAAGAGCGGACTGACTGAAGCCTATGCCAGCCTTCTAACAGGCTTCGAGGTAAGTTTTTAAAATGTGGGAAAAATATTACCGCATAGACAATAGCCCCCGATTCTCTGTTCGGTGTTCACAAAGAAAAGCCGAACAGAGGATCAAACAATATCGCAGGAGTCTAATATAAGTATGTCTATATGCGTATGCAGGCTTCGCTGCTGGCCTGTGCCGCACTGACTGCGGAGGTCGCCACACTGAAGCAATACCTTAAAGGGTCCAAGGATGAGCTCGGCCTTGCCAAGAGGAAGCTCGAGGAGAACAAAGGTAAGTAGTACCTAGTCTATGGATATGTATAAAAAGAAAGTGATTGCAAAATGACAGGATTATCGTAAATTTGCCAGTAGCCACGACCGAGGTGGCGACCTTGAAGCAAGCGCTATCCGAGGCCGAAAACAAAGCGGCCAAGGAGCGCACCGAGCGGGAGAGGCATGAGGCACGGGTGGGCGAGGTGCAGCAAGAGCTCCAAGCTCTCGTGTCGAAGCATGAGGCGTTGGAGCGTGACTCGAAGACATGAGAGTCCAAGCTTTCTGCGGCCCTCGAAAGCGCGAAAAGTGCCAAGGCTAAAGCCAAAAGAGCCCTCCAGGAGATTGAGGCGATGAAGAAAATAAATTACTTGTTACTTACCCGAATCCGGAGCTCTCTAGGAGCATTCGCAGATTTGCCCCGCAGCGGTGTCGGATGCCGCACAGTTTTACCAGGCCGAGGAGGGAAGCTCAACAGAGAACTTGTTCTGGTCTCAGTATATTGGGACCGAACACCCGATGCCTCTGAGCGACCAGCTGAAGCAACTGATCGAGCTGCACAAGGCGGCCGAACAGGCCATGAAGGGCTTTATAGTCCGGCTGTGGCCTGGCGACGCCCTTCCGAACAGCTACTTCGACCTGGTGAGGTGGCTTGTAGATGCCTGCCCACGGCTGGAAGTCATCAAGCGGCCCGTCTGCATCGAAGGTGCACGCCGGGCTTTCGCTCGTGTGAAGGTGCAATGGGCCAAGCTAGGCGCCGTGAAGCTGATCAAGGAAGGGCCGCCGGAGGCCAAGGAGCATCGCCACCCCGAGGTGTACTATGAGGGTGTCCTGAAGGGTGCTTGTCTCGTAGCGGACGAGTGTACGAAAGATGTAATATTCGAGTAAACTTGCTCGTGTGATCATGTAGTTATGAAAACTTGTTCATATGCGCTATGCAACGCTTGTTTGAATTTAAAATATTACCTTCTGTTTGGCTGTTTATCAAATCTGAGAGATGGCTAGTCGTCGGCTTCTGCCCCCATGCCACGAGTGCTGGGGTGTTAGGGATAAAGCTGGGCACTCTTGTTCCCATTGTTGGGTCCTTCGAGGGAGGTGCTCAGCACGACGAACAAGGCAATCAGACTATAATGCGTTATCACTCTCACTTAGCCATAGAATTCCATAATTTTAAATTTCAGCGAAGCCCATAGTATTCGGAAGGCCGAATTCGGGGCGCGATACACGCCTTAAGCCAGACAGGGCCGACTCCTCGCTCTAAGCGGCATAAGTCTTTAGGGACTCGAAAACCTCTCGAACAGCGACCAGTCTCTCGCCTTATCATGATAGTCAGTTTTAGCTTTCTCTACCGAGGTGCTTTGCCCAGCTGAACCGGGGCACAATCGCAGTAGTTCTCCCAGTGCTACCTTAGCCGATATAGCGGAACGTAAGGTACCAAAATATGGGAGCCGGGCAAACCCAACTATTAACCAAAGACATGATTCGGAGATGATGCATATAATGCTATAAGTTCGGGGTGCCGCACTTGTGAAAGTGTTCGGACTTCTCACACCATATTATGGGGTACTTAAGCCCCTAGTGTATTGGTCATACCAAAGTGTACGGTTGCAAGGTGTCATTAATGAACACATATATATAAAAAAGAAGAATGCAATAAAAGCCTTAATGCAATGCATTGTTTATTAAAAAACGTGCGTTAGAGCAGAATTATACAGATAGTGCGATAAGCAAAAAGTAGGACTATGTCCCCTCCAAGGGCAAGCTAAGGAATAATATTAAAGCAAGTATTTCACTCGTTATTGTAATCCACCTGGGAGTTTCATGGTGTGATGTAGCTTTCTGCCTCCTTGGTTGCTGCATCATGTGTTCGGCAATCATGCTGCCGGACAGGATTTAATGTCCTGAAAGAGAGAAAAATAACAAAGCGGGAAGCCCCTAGTGCGTTTTAAGCCGCGTCTTGGGGCGTGCCGTAGTCGTGCCCCCTCCCTACCTGTGCCCATGGTATTTTTAATGCGTAATTATGTACGCGTGGCATGAGTTTCGCCGTTTGGCTTGGGCCGGGGTGGGGGCCACATTGCTATGCGAGCTCGAAACGTGCCAGGCGGTCCTGTTGCCGATTACTCCGGGCGCGCTTCGAGGTGTTCGGGTCCTTATATGCCAAACTAGTGGATTGCCTTAAGAGGCTGCTTTGCGCTTCCGCTGCGAGGGCCGCAGTGTGCTCCTCCGTTTGGAGAGAGTGCTCTGTGTTTCCATTAACTGTAATGACCCCCTGAGGTCCTGGCATCTTGAGCTTGAGGTATGCATAATGCGGTATCGCATTGAATCTCGCAAATGCGGTTCGCCCGAGCAGTGCATGATAACCACCGCGGAACGGGACTATATCAAAGATTAACTCTTTGCTTCGGAAGTTATCCGGGGATCCGAAGACCACTTCCAGTGTGACTGAGCCTGTGCAATGGGCCTCTACACCTGGTATGACGCCTTTAAAGGTTGTTTTTGTGGGTTTGATCCTTGAGGGGTCTATACCCATTTTGTGCACCGTGTCCTGGTAAGCAGGTTCAGGCTGCTGCCGCCATCCATAAGGACTCGAGTGAGGTGAAATCCGTCAATAATTGGGTCTAAGACCAGTGCGGCGAATCCGCCATGACGGATACTAGTGGGGTGGTCCCTGCGATCGAAGGTGATCGGACAGGAGGACCATGGGTTGAACTTTGGGGCGACTGGCTCCAACGCATATATGTCCCTGAGCGCACGCTTCCGCTCCCTCTTGGGGATGTGGGTTGCGTATATCATGTTCACCGTCCGCACTTGTGGGGGGAACCTCTTATGTCCTCCGGTATTCGGCTGCCGGGGCTCCTCCTCGTCATTGCTATGTGGCCCCTTATCTTTGTTTTCGGCAATTAACTTGCCGGCCTACTTGAACCCCCAACAATCCCTATTGGTGTGGTTGGCTGGCTTGTCGGGGGTGCCGTGTATTTGACACGAGCGATCGAGTATACGGTCCAAACTGGACGGGCCCGGAGTGCTTCTTTTGAATGGATTTTTCCACTGACCGGGTTTAGAGCCTTTGAATCCGGCATTAACTGCAGTATCCTCGGTATTGTCGCTGTTAATGCGGCGCTTATGTTTGTTGCGACTGACCTGCTACTGCCGTCCTTGGTATCCGAAGTACCATGGTTCTTTGATATGTTGTTACTGCGAGCCAGCCAACTGTCTTCTCCCGCACAAAAGCGGGTCATGAGTGTCGTGAGGGATGACATAGATTTTGGCTTTTCCTGACCAAGGTGCCGGGCTAGCCACTCGTCACGGATGTTGTGCTTGAAAGCTGCTAGATCCTTTGCATCCGAACAGTCGACGATTTGATTTTTCTTTGTTAGGAACCGTGTCCAGAATTGTCTGGCTAATTCCTCTGGCTGCTGAATTATGTGGCTCAGGTCATCGGCATCTGGTGGTCACACATAGGTGCCCTGAAAGTTGTCGAGGAATGCGGCTTCCAGATCCTCCCAACAACCAATGGACTTTGCTGGCAAGCTATTGAGCCAATGCCGAGCTGGTCCTTTGAGTTTGAGTGGGAGGTATTTAATGGCGTGTAGATCATCACCACGTGCCATGTGGATATGCAAGAGGAAATCCTCGATCCATACCGCAGGATCTGTTGTGTCATCATATGAGTCTATATTTACGGGTTTGAAACCCTCTGGGATTTGATGATCCATTACTTCATATGTGAAGCATAAGGGGTGTGCGGCACCTCTGTACTGGGCTATATCGCGACGCAGCTCCAATGAGTCTTGCCCGCTGTGTTCGGCCCGACCGGATTTACTTTTACTGTATCCGGCGTGACGTTTATCGTCTCGCATAGTGGTGTGCCCTCGTGATTCGTAGATCGATCTTGCATGTTTTTCTTTCCTCCACAACGTCTTGCAGGTCTGGCGTATTTCCCCATGCCTTTTTATTTGAATGGCGTCGGGGTGCAGGCTGAGCTTTTGGCTGGAATGCCTCTCTATCGCGGCCACGAGGTGGCCGATCAGCCGCGTCATACGCTTCTTCCTCCAGTCGGGGTAGCAACCTGCATTTCGGGTAACTCTTGGAGGGGTGTTCGAGTTTATATTCCTGGCTGCGAGGACTTCAGTCCATCTGTCAGCTAGCAGATCTTGATCATCTTAAAGCTGCTGCTGCTTTTCTTAAGGCTATTTGCCGTGGCTATAAGCCGGCGCTTGAAGCGCTCTTGTTCGACGGGATCCTCTGGCACGACGAATTCGTCATCGTCGAGGCTTGCCTCGTCTTCGGAGGGGGGCATGTAATTATCATCCTCCGCCTCTCCATCAGCCGCTCTCTCTGGAGGGCTGGCCTCTCCATCCTCCTGTCCTAGATCGTGCTGGAGGGGATTGTTGCCATCTTTGGCACTATCCGGCGTGTTATTATCTCCTGTGCCGGTATCACCACTTTTGCTTTGGCGGGACTTAGAGCGGCGCCGCTGACGTTGGCGCTTGGGTTGCTTCTTGGAGGGGTCATCCTCCGCTGTCTCGTTGCCATTGCCTTCTTTGGGTGTGTCCACCATGTATATATCGTATGATGAGGTGCCTGTCCAGTGCCCTGTGGGCGGTGGTTCCTCTTCGTCTCCTGCATCGTCATCCATACCGTCGATGTCTTCGGAGTCGAAGTCGAGCATGTCGATTAAGTTGTTGACAGTGGCTACTAAGTGGGTGGTGGGTGGGCATCGAATTTCTTCGTCGTCCGCATCCCAATCCTGCCGGTCATAATCCGGCCAGGACTCTCCTGACAAAGAGAGAGAGACCTTAGTGAATTCAGTATATCGCTGAAGGGCGAGTGCTGAAAGATATCCGCGGCAGTGAACTCCATGATCGGCGCCCAATCGGATTCGATTGGTAGGGGTGTGGATGGTTCAGAGTTCGGAGGAGAGTCCGGCAATGTGGAGTCACGGGCCTTGCGAAGGATAAGGTTGGTGTTCGACTCGATCGCCGTTGAGGTTGTAGCCTCCATGGCGGGGTCTAGCCACCCGCCCTCGGTCGGCGCAGTTGGCTCCGAATTAAAGGTTGGAGCGGATGCGGGTGCGGCCTCCAGGGCACTGTTCGGCAGCAGAGCTAAATCATGCCCATCGTGACAGTGCGGCGCACTCGGCAGGGGCTCGAATCCGTTGAAGATCAAGTCTCCGCGGATATCGGCTGTGTAGTTTAAGCTTCCAAACTTGAACTGATGGCCAGGGGCGTAGCTTTCAATCTGCTCCAGATGGCCAAGCGAATTGGCCCGCAGTGCAAAGCCGCCGAATACAAAAATCTGTCCTGGGAGAAAAGTCTCACCCTGGACTGCATCGCTAACGATGATCGAAGGAGCCATCAAGCCTGGTGATGACGACACAGAGGAACTCTCAATGAAAGCACCAATGTCGGTGTCAAAACCGGCGGATCTCGGGCAGGGGGTCCCGACCTGTGCGTCTAAGGCGGATGGTAATAGGAGGCAGGGGACACGATATTTTACCCAGGTTCGGGCCCTCTTGATGGAGGTAAAACCCTACGTCCTGCTTGATTTATTCTTGATGATATGAGTATTACAAGAGTAGATCTACCACGAGATCGGAGAGGCTAAACCCTAGAAGCTAGCCTATGGTATGATTGTCTGTTGTCCTATGGACTAAAACCCTTCGGTTTATATAGACACTGGAGAGGGTTAGGGTTACACAAGGTCGGTTACAAAGGAGGAGATATCCATATCCGTCCTGCCTAGCTTGCCTTCCACGCCAAGTAGAGTCCCATCCGGACACGAGACGAAGTCTTCAATCTTGTATCTTCATAGTCCAACAGTCCGGCCAAAGGATATAGTCCGGCTGTCCGAAGACCCCCTAATCCAGGACTCCCTCACATGGTATCACGCTAGGTTACGATCGCTTCTGCTAAAACCCTAATACCCGCACCGCCGCCGCCGCTGTCTTCACCGCCGTCGCTCCCGATCGCGCCGCCGCCATGTCGAGCGCCGCCTGTCTGGTTCCACCACCGCGGGGTTCCTGTCGGCCTCCCTCGCGGCACTGCTGTCCCTCCCGCTGGACGCCGCCGATGTGCCAGCCCCGCTCGGGACCCGGAGCGTAGGCTCCTTCTTCTCGACTCCGCCGGCGCCCTCGTCGTTCGGGCGCGAGCTCGCGGTGCACACCGCGGCTGCGTCGTCCGCCTCCTCTCCCGCGGGTGCTATCCCGCCGCTACTGCCGGTGGCGCCCGAGTCTGCCTTCATGGCAGGGTTGTCGGCATCGGGCCCGGCTGAGGCGCCATCTGCCCCCGTGCGCTTTATTCCTCCGGTCATGTCCCCGATCACGCTGACGACCTCTATGGTGCCATCATCCCAGGCCGTTTCCTCAACGGGATCGTTGCTGCCGCCGCCGTTTCACTTCGGCCATCTTATCACCATCAAGTTGTCATCTGACAACTACATCTTCTGGCGGGCGCAGGTTCTTTTGCTCCTTGGGAGCCATTACCTGCTTGGCTACATCGATGGCTCTCTCCCTTGCCCCCCCCGCACTGGTGGACAACGTGCACGGTCCGGTCTACAATCCGTCTCACCGTGTTTGGACGGGGCAGGACCAGGCGAACCTCTCCTCCATCCAGGGGTCGCTGTCTCCGGCTGTCACCCGACTTGTTGTCTTCACCAAGACGTCTCATGAGGCCTGGACCATCCTTGAGCGCTCATTTGCGGTGCAGTCTCAGGCCCGCGTCTCTGCACTCCGTCGTCAGCTTGGCGAGTGCGAGAAGCTTGACTCCACGGCCACGGAGTTCTACAACAAGGTCAAGGGCTTTGCTGACACGTTGGCCTCCATTGGATAGCCACTCACCGACTCCGAGTTCAACTCCTTCATCGTCAACGGGCTCGATGAGGAGTATGATGCTTCGGTTGAGATCATCAACGAGCGGGACAACTCGACTCCCATGATGGTGTTGGGGAACGTAGCAGAAATTCAAAATTTTCCTACGTGTCACCAAGATCTATCTATGGAGAAACCAGCTACGAGTAGAAGGAGAGTGCATCTACATACCCTTGTAGATCGCTAAGCGGAAGCGTTCAAGTGAACGGGGTTGATGAAGTCGTACTCGTCGTGATTCAAATCACCGATGATCAAGTGCCGAACGCACGACACCTCCGCGTTCAACACACGTACAGCCCGGTGACGTATCCCACGCCTTGATCCAGCAAGGAGAGAGGGAGAGGTTGAGGAAGACTCCATCCAACAGCAGCACAACGGCATGGTGGTGGTGGAGGAGCGTGGCAATCCCGCAGGGCTTCGCCAAGCACCGCGGGAGAGGAGGAGGACTTGGGAGAGGGGAAGGGCTGCGCCAGAACTTCGTCTATAGATCCCATGCGCCTCCCCACTATATATAGGGGTGGAGGGGCTGGTTTCTTGCCCTCCAAGTCCATTGGGGCGTTGGCCAAGGTGGGAGGAAAGAAATCTCATTATTTCCTTCCCCACCGATTGTTATCCCCCCCTTTTTAGGGATCTTGATCTTATCCCTTCGGGATATGATCTTATTCCTTCTAAGGGGGGATCTTGGTGCGCCTTGACCAGGGGTGTGGGGCCTTGCCCCCACTACCCACGTCCATGTGGGTCCCCCCATGCAGGTGGGCCCCACTCCGGAACCTTCTAGAACCTTCCCGGTACAATACCGAAAAATCCCGAACATTTTCCGGTGGCCAAAATAGGACTTCCCATATATAAATCTTTACCTCCGGACCATTCCAGAACTCCTCGTGACGTCCGGGATCTCATCCGGGACTCCGAACAACATTCGGTAACCACATACAAACTTCCTTTATAACCCTAGCGTCATCGAACCTTAAGTGTGTAGACCCTACGGGTTCGGGAGACATGTAGACATGACCGAGACATTCTCCGGTCAATAACCAACAGCGGGATCTGGATACCCATGATGGCTCCCACGTGTTCCACGATGATCTCATCGGATGAACCACGATGTCAAGGACTTAATCAATCCCGTATTCAATTCCCTTTGTCTATCGGTATGTTACTTGCCCGAGATTCGATCGTCGGTATCCAATACCTTGTTCAATCTCGTTACCGGCAAGTCACTTTACTCGTTCCGTAACACATCATCCCGTGATCAACTCCTTGGTCACAT
Source organism: Triticum dicoccoides (assembly GCF_002162155.2). Taxonomy (NCBI): domain Eukaryota; kingdom Viridiplantae; phylum Streptophyta; class Magnoliopsida; order Poales; family Poaceae; genus Triticum; species Triticum dicoccoides. The sequence goes on from NC_041392.1 coordinate 261,527,677, forward strand.
TGCGCATATGATGATGTCCTACCGAGTGGGCCTAGAGATACCTCTCCGTTTACACGGAGTGACAAATCCCAGTCTCGATCCGCATAAAACAATAGATACTTTCGGAGATACCTGTAGTGCACCTTTATAGTCACCCAGTTACGTTGTGACGTTTGATACACCCAAAGCACTCCTACGGTATCCAGGAGTTACACGCTCTCATGGTCGAAGGAAGAGATACTTGACATTGGCAAAGCTCTAGCAATTGAACTACACGATCTTTTGTGCTAGTCTTAGGATTGGGTCTTGTCCATCACATCATTCTCCTAATGATGTGATCCCGTTATCAACGACATCCAATGTCCATAGCCAGGAAACCATGACTAT
>NC_041392.1:261528247-261568059 GCF_002162155.2 Triticum dicoccoides
CTAGAGGCTCACTAGGGACATATTGTGGTCTATGTATTCACACGTGTATTACGATTTCCGGATAATACAGTTATAGCATGAATAAAAGACAATTATCATGAACAAGGAAATATAATAATAATACTTTTATTATTGCCTCTAGGGCATATTTCCAACAGTCTCCCACTTGCACTAGAGTCAATAATCCAGTTCACATCGCCATGTGATTAACACTCACAGGTCACATCGCCATGTGACTAATACCCAAGAGTTTACTAGAGTCAGTAGTCTAGTTCACATCACTATGTGATTAACACTCAATGAGTTTTATGTTTGATCATGTTGCTTGTGAGAGAGGTTTTAGTCAACGGGTCTGAACCTTTCAGATCCGTGTGTGCTTTACAAATCTCTATGTCATCTCCTAGATGCAGCTACCACGCTCTATTTGGAGCTATTCCAAATAACTGTTCTATTTTGAGCTATTCTAAATTATTGCTCCATTATATGTATCCGATCTCTCTACTCAGAGCTATCCGGATAGGTGTTAAGCTTGCATCGACGTAACCTTTACGACGAACTCTTTTACCACCTCCATAATCGAGAAAATTCCTTAGTCCACTAGTTACTAAGGATAACTTTGACCGCTGTCCTGTGAGCCATTCTTGGATCACTCTTGTACCCCTTGACTGACTCATGGCAAGGCACACTTCAGGTGCGGTACACAGCATAGCATACTGAAGAGCCTACGTCTTAAGCATAGGGGACGACCTTCGTCCTTTCTCTCTATTCTGCCGTGGTCGAGCTTTAAGTCTTAACTTCGTACCTTACAACTCAGGCAAGAACTCCTTCTTTGACTGGTCCATCTTGAACACCTTCAAGATCATGTCAAGGTATGTGCTCATTTGAAAGTATTATTAAGCATTTTGATCTATCCTTATAGATCTTGATGCTCAATGTTCAAGTAGCTTAATCCAGGCTTTCTATTGAAAAACACTTTCAAAATAACCCTATATGCTTTCCAGAAATTCTACATCATTTCTGATCAACATGTATTCATCAGAAATTCTATAGTGCTCCCACTCACTTCTTTGGAAATACAAGTTTCTCATAAACTTTGTACAAACCCAAAATCTTTGATCATCATCAAAGCATACATTCCAACTCCGAGATGCTCACTCCAGTCCTTAGAAGGATCGCTGGAGCTAGCATACCTTTTAGCATCCTTAGGATTGACAAAAACTTTCTGATTGTATTACATACAACCTTTCCTCACGAAAACTGGTAAGGAAACTCGTTTTGATATCCATCTGCCAGATTTCATAAATACAGCTAATGCTAACATGAATCCGACGGACTTTAAGCATCACTACGGATGAGAAAATCTCATCGTAGTCAACTCTTTGAACTTGTGAAAAACTTTTCGCCACAAGTCGAGCTTCATGGACGGTGACATTACCATCCACGTCCGTCTTCTTCTTAAAGATCCATTTATCTTAATGGCTTGCCGATCATCGGGCAAGTCCACCAAAGTCCATGGATCCGTTCTCGGATTTTATGGCCTCGAGCCATTTATCGGAATCCGGACCCACCATCGCTTCTCCATAGCTCGTAGGTTCATTGTTGTCCAGCAACATGACTTCCAAGACATGATTACGTACCACTCTGAAGTAGTACGCATCCTTGTCATCCCACGAGGTTTGGTAGTGACTTGATCCGAAGTTTCATGATCAATATCATAAGCTTCCACTTCAATTGGTGTAGGTGCCACAGGAACAACTTCCTGTGCCCTGCCACACACTAGTTGAAGAGACGGTTCAATAACCTCATCAAGTCTCCACCATCCTCCCACTCAACTCTTTCGAGAGAAACCTTTCCTCGAGAAAGGACCCAATTCTAGAAACAATTCATATTGCTTTCGGATCTGAATTAGGAGGTATACCCAACTGTTTTGGGTGTCCTATGAAGATGTATTTTATCCGCTTTGGGTTCGAGCTTAATCCTGAAACTTTTTCACATAAGCGTCGCAGCCCCAAACTTTTAAGAAACGACAACTTAGGTTTCTCTAAACCATAATTCATACGGTGTCATCTCATCGGAATTACGTGGTGCCCTATTTAAAGTGAATGTGGTTGTCTCTAATGCCTAACCCATGAACGATAGTGGTAATTCGATAAGAGACATCATGGTACGCACCATATCCAATAGGGTGCAACTATGATGTTCGGACACACCATCACACTATGGTGTTCCAGGCGGTATTAATTATGAAACAATTTCCACAATGTCTTAATTGTGTGCCAAAACTCGTAACTCAGATATTCATCTCTATGATCGTATCATAGACATTTTATCCTCTTTTCACAATGATCTTCTACTTCACTCTGAAATTACTTGAACCATTCAATAATTCAGAGTTGTGTTTCATCAAGTAAATATTCTCAACATCTACTCGAATCATCTGTGAAGTAAGAACATAACGATATTCACTGCATGCCTCGACATTTATTGGACTGCACACATCAAAATGTGTTACTTCCAACAAGTTGCTATCTTGTTCCATCTTATTGAAACCGAGGCTTTTCAGTCATCTTGCCTATGTGGTATGATTTGCATATCTCAAGTGATTCAAAATCAAGTGAGTCCGAACGGTCCATTTGCATGGAGTTTCTTCATGCATATACACCAATAGACATGGTTCGCATGTCTCAAACTTTTCAAAAACGAGTGAGTCCAAAGATCCATCAACATGGAGCTTCTTCATGCGTTTTATACCATTATGACTTACATGGCAGTGCCACAAGTAAGTGGTACTATCATTACTATCTTATATCTTTTGGCATGAAAATGTGTATCACTACGACCGAGATTCAATAAACCATTCCTTTAGGTGCAAGACCATTGAAGGTATTATTCAAAAATAGAGTAACCATTATTCTCCTTAAATGAATAACCGTATTGCGATAGACATAATCCAATCATGTCTATGCTCAACGCAAACACCAATCTCGGTGGTAGAGGGAGCGTGCGATGCTTGATCATATCAACCTTGGAAACACTACCAACATATATCGTCAGCTCACCTTTAGCTAGTCTCCGTTTATTCCGTAGCTTTTATTTCGAGTTACTAACACTTAGCAACCGAACCAGTATCCAATACCCTGGTGCTACTAGGAGTACTAGTAAAGTACACATTAACATAATGTATATCCAATATAGTTCTATCGACCTTGCCAGCCTTCTCATCTACCAAGTATCTAGGGTAATGCTGCTCCAGTGGTTGTTCCCCTTATTACAGAAGCACTTAGTCTCGGGTTTGGGTTCAACCTTGGGTTTCTTCACTTGAGCAGCAGCTGAATTGCCGTTTCATGAAGTATCCCTTTGTTCCCTTGCCCTTCTTGAAACTAGTGGTTTCACCAACCATCAACAATTGATGCTCCTTCTTGATTTCTACTTTCGCGGTGTCAAACATCGTGAATACCTCAAGGATCATCTTATTTATCCCTGATATGTTATAGTTCATCACGAAGCTCTAGCAGCTCGGTGGCAATGACTTTGGAGAAACATCACTATCTCATTTGGAAGATCAACTCCCACTCAATTCAAGTGATTGTTGCACTCAGACAATCTGAGCACAAGCTCAACGATTGAGATTTTCTCCCTTAGTTTGCAGGCTAAGAGAATCGTCGGAGGTCTTATACCTCTTGACGTGAGCACGAGCCTGAAATCCCAATTTCATCCCTCGAAACATCTCATATGTTCCGCGATGTTTCGAAAACGTCTTTGGTGCCTCTACTTAAACCATTTAACTGAACTATCACGTAGTTATCAAAACGTGTATGTTCGATGTTCGAAACATCCACAAACGACGTTTGGGGTTCAGCACACTAAGCAGTGCATTAAGGACATAAGCGTTCTAGTGTCCACATAATCGCTACTGTCAACTTTCAACTATATTTTCTCTAGGAACATAACTAAAACAGTAGAACTATAGCGTGAACTACGACATAATTTGCAAAAGGTCTTTTGACTATGTTCAGGATAATTAAGTTCATCTTATGAACTCCCACTTAGATAGACATCCCTCTGGTCATCTAAGTGATCACATGATCCGAGTCAACTAGGCAGTGTCCGATCATCACGTGAGACGGACTAGTCATCATCGGTGAACATCTTCATGTTGATCGTATCTACTATACGACTCATGCTCGACCTTTCGGTCTCTGTGTTCCGAGGCCATGTCTGCACATGCTAGGCTCGTCAAGTTAACCCTAAGTGTTTTCGCTGTGTAAAACTGTCTTACACCCGTTGTATGTGAACGTAAGAATCCATCACACCCGATCATCACGTGGTGCTTAGAAGCGACGAACTGTAGCAACGGTGCACAGTTAGGGGAGAACACTTCTTGAAATTTTGTAAGGGATCATCTTATTTACCACCGTCGTCCTAAGCAAACAAGATGCATAAACATGATAAACATCACATGCAATCAAATAGTGACATGATATGGCCAATATCATTTTGCTCCTTTTGATCTTCATCTTCGGGGCTCCATGATCATCATCGTCACCGGCACGGCACCATGATCTCCATCATCATGATCTCCATCATCGTGTCTTCATGAAGTTGTCACGCCAACGACTACTTCTACTTCTATGACTAACGCGTTTAGCAATAAAGTAAAGTAGTTTACATGGCGTTCTTCAATGACATGTAGGTCATACAATAAATAAAGACAACTCCTATGGCTCCTGCCGGTTGTCATACTCATCGACATGCAAGTCGTGAATCCTATTACAAGAACATGATCAATCTCATACATCACATATCATTCATCACATTCTTCTTGGCCATATCACATCACATAGCATACCCTGCAAAAACAAGTTAGACGTCCTCTAATTGTTGTTGCATGTTTTACGTGGCTGCTATGGGTTTCTAGCAAGAACGTTTCTTACCTACGCAAGACCACAACGTGATATGCCAATTTCTATTTACCCTTCATAAGGACCCTTTTCATCGAATCCGCTCCGACTAAAGTGGGAGAGACTGGCACCCGCTAGCCACCTTATGCACCAAGTGCATGTCAATCGGTGGAACCTGTCTCACGTAAGAGTACGTGTAAGGTCGGTCCGGGCCGCTTCATCCCACAATACCGTCGAAACAAGATTGGACTAGTAACGGTAAGCATATTGAAAAACATCAACGCCCACAACTACTTTGTGTTCTACTCGTGCAAAGAATCTACGCAATAGACCTAGCTCTGATACCACTGTTGGGGAACGTAGCAGAAATTCAAAATTTTCCTACGTGTCACCAAGATCTATCTATGGAGAAACCAGCTACGAGTAGAAGGAGAGTGCATCTACATACCCTTGTAGATCTCTAAGCGGAAGCGTTCAAGTGAACGGGGTTGATGAAGTCGTACTCGTCGTGATTCAAATCACCGATGATCAAGTGCCGAACGCACGGCACCTCCGCGTTCAACACACGTACAGCCCGGTGACGTATCCCACGCCTTGATCCAGCAAGGAGAGAGGGAGAGGTTGAGGAAGACTCCATCCAACAGCAGCACAACGGCGTGGTGGTGGTGGAGGAGCGTGGCAATCCCGCAGGGCTTCGCCAAGCACCGCGGGAGAGGAGGAGGACTTGGGAGAGGGGAAGGGCTGCACCAGAACTTCGTCTATAGCTCCCATGCGCCTCCCCACTATATATAGGGGTGGAGGGGCTGGTTTCTTGCCCTCCAAGTCCATTGGGGCGTTGGCCAAGGTGGGAGGAAAGAAATCTCATTATTTCCTTCCCCACCATTTGTTATCCCCCCTTTTTAGGGATCTTGATCTTATCCCTTCGGGATATGATCTTATTCCTTCTAAGGGGGGATCTTGGTGCACCTTGACCAGGGGTGTGGGGCCTTGCCCCCACTACCCACGTCCATGTGGGTCCCCCCATGCAGGTGGGCCCCACTCCGGAACCTTCTAGAACCTTCCCGGTACAATACCGAAAAATCCCGAACATTTTCCGGTGGCCAAAATAGGACTTCCCATATATAAATCTTTACCTCCGGACCATTCCGGAACTCCTCGTGACGTCCGGGATCTCATCCGGGACTCCGAACAACATTCGGTAACCACATACAAACTTCCTTTATAACCCTAGCGTCATCGAACCTTAAGTGTGTAGACCCTACGGGCTCGGGAGACATGTAGACATGACCGAGACATTCTCCGGTCAATAACCAACAGCGGGATCTGGATACCCATGATGGCTCCCACGTGTTCCACGATGATCTCATCGGATGAACCACGATGTCAAGGACTTAATCAATCCCGTATTCAATTCCCTTTGTCTATCGGTATGTTACTTGCCCGAGATTCGATCGTCGGTATCCAATACCTTGTTCAATCTCGTTACCGGCAAGTCACTTTACTCGTTCCGTAACACATCATCCCGTGATCAACTCCTTGGTCACATTGCGCATATGATGATGCCCTACCGAGTGGGCCCAGAGATACCTCTCCGTTTACACGGAGTGACAAATCCCAGTCTCGATCCGCATAAAACAATAGATACTTTCGGAGATACCTGTAGTGCACCTTTATAGTCACCCAGTTACGTTGTGACGTTTGATACACCCAAAGCACTCCTACGGTATCCAGGAGTTACACGCTCTCATGGTCAAAGGAAGAGATACTTGACATTGGCAAAGCTCTAGCAAATGAACTACACGATCTTTTGTGCTAGTCTTAGGATTGGGTCTTGTCCATCACATCATTCTCCTAATGATGTGATCCCGTTATCAACGACATCCAATGTCCATAGCCAGGAAACCATGACTATCTGTTGATCACAACGAGCTAGTCAACTAGAGGCTCACTAGGGACATATTGTGGTCTATGTATTCACACGTGTATTACGATTTCCGGATAATACAGTTATAGCATGAATAAAAGACAATTATCATGAACAAGGAAATATAATAATAATACTTTTATTATTGCCTCTAGGGCATATTTCCAACAGATGGCACATGAGGTCTACTCCCGTCTTCTCCTCACCGAGCAGCGCGTCGAGGCACGCCGCTCCAAGGCCAGTCATCGCTCCCTCTCCACGAACGCTGCCACTAAGGGTGGCCGCAGCTCGTCCAAGGGGCCGCCCCCGACTTCGTCATCATCGGCTCCCCCCGCGTCCGCAACCTTACCAGGGGCCGGTGGTCGATGCGTCTGTCAGTTGTGTGGCATTGAGGGGCACTGGTCCTCCAAGTGTCACAAACGTTTTCAGCGGAGCTTCCTTGGTCTTGGCAATGACGGCAAGGATACACGCAACTTTGCCCGTCAGGTTGCCATGGCCGATTGTCTGGGGCCGCAGAAGCAACGAGGACACACTCAGTCCTACTCCATCGATCCCCACTAGTACATGGACTCTGGGGCGACGGAGCACCTGACGAGCGAGATGGGGAAGCTTCACACTCGTGAACCCTATCACGGCTCCGACAAGATCCACACCGCCAATGGAGCAGGTATGCACATCTCTCATATTGGTCAAGCATCTCTTCTCACTAGACATGCCAATAGGAGTCTTCAGCTTCGCAATGTTCTTAGAGTTCCATCTGTGACACGTAATCTTGTTTCAGTTCCTAAACTCACACGTGATAATAATGAGCTTTGTGAATTTCATACTTTTGATCTTTTTATTAAGGATCAGGGCACGAGGGACATTCTTCTTAGTGGGCGGCTGTGCTAGGGCCTCTACCGTCTGGAGCATCCTGGCGTCGCCCGCATTTTCAGTGGAGTTCGGGTCTCTCAGTCACAGTGGCATGCTCATCTTGGTCACCCGGCCACACCTATTGTCCGTCATGTTTTGCGTCGTCATGAGCTTCCTAGCTTGTCTAGTAATAAAGATGTAGCAGTGTGTGATGCTTGTCAACAAGGGAAGAGTCATCAACTTCCTTTTTCGGAGTCCAGTCGTGAGGTGAAACATCCTTTAGAACTTGTGTTTTCAGATGTATGGGGTCCTGCTCAGACTTCTGTCAGTGGTCACAATTATTATATTAGTTTCATTGATGCTTATAGTCACTTTACCTGGCTTTATCTTATTAAACGTAAATATGATGTGTTTGGCATTTTTGTTCAGTTTCAAAAACATGTTAAATGCCTTCTCAAGCACAAAATTGTTCATGTCTAGTCGGACTAGGGGGGGGGGGCGAGTATCGCAACCTCAACTCCTTCTTTCAGTCGCTTGGGATCGCTCACCGTTTAGCATGTCCACATACACATCAGCAGAATGGTTCAGTATAACGTAAGCATTGTCACATTGTTGAAGCTGGTCTTACTCTTTTGGCCCATGCATCTGTTCCGTTTCGGTTATGAAGTGATGCTTTCACCACTGCATGCTTTCTCATAAACCGTACTCCCACCCATGTTTTGAACATGAAGATTCCCATTGAGGTTCTCCTTAATGAACAACCTGATTATACCTTCTTCAAGGTTTTTGGATGCGCTTGCTGGCCGCATCTTCGTCCATATAACAAGCGCAAGCTTGAGTTTTATTCCAAGAAGTGTGTCTTCCTTGGCTATAGCTCTCTTCATAAAGGTTACAAATGTTTTCATGTTCCCACAAATCGTGTCTATATATCTCGGGACGTCGTGTTTGATGAACATGTTTTTCCCTTTGCCAAACTTCCTGTGTCCACTGCTGAACCACCATCTATGCATTCATCCTCTGTTGCCTCTGGCCAATTTGATGATGTTGCATATTCTCCTATATTGTTGCCTAATCATGGTGCAGGAACTGGAAGTGGGGCTCGTTTGGAAATTTTGGAAGCGCCATCGCCTCCCTTGTCGGTCTCACCAGTGGCTCACGACGATCAGGGTGCGCCCCTGCATGGCCTCGGTCCTCGTGCCCATGCATGTTCGACCGATCACCCAGCGATGCCATGCGTCTCGGCGCCCCAGGTCTCTGGGCCGGCGCCTCTAGTCTCTGGGCCGCCTGCATTGGCGCCTCTGGCTCCTGGGTCGTCCACCTCGGCGCCCTTGCCGACCATCTCGGCACCCCTGGTGCCTCCATCGCTCGTCTCGACGCCTCTGGCCTCTGGGTCGGCCTCGCCACTTTGGCTTGTCACACCAGTCTCGTCACCCCCTCGGCCTGCCATGCTGGTCTCGCCTAGGCCGAGCTCACCCGGCTCCGGCACCCTCTCGCCTATGCTGGCTGAGGCATCTCCGTCGCTGGCGGGGGCATCTCCATCGCCGTCACCATCGCCGTCATCGCTCAATCCAGTATCGACTGAGCCCTCTCCGGCTCCTGTGGCTCCCGCGGCTCCTCAACGACCACATACGCGGAGCCACAGTGGTGTTTTTCAGCCCAAACAGGCCATGATGGTATTGTTGCTTGGTTGGCTGCATGCCTGGCTGCTGCTCGTGCGGATCTGGCCTCTCAGCCTCATACGTATCAAGCTCCTCTGAGTATACCTCATTGGAGAGAGGTCATGGAGCAGGAGTACCATGCTCTTCTTCGTAACAAAACATGGACTCTTGTTCCGCCACCACCCCGTGTTAATGTCATCGACTCTGAATGGGTTTTCAAAGTGAAGAAGCATTTTGATGGGTCTATTGAGCGCTACAAAGCGCAGCTGGTTGCCCAAGGTTTTCGGCAGCGTTATGGTCTTGACTATGAAGACACCTTCAGTCCGGTGGTTAAACCTACTACTATCCGGCTTCTTCTCTCTCTTGCAGTTACTCGGGGTTGATCTCTTCGTCAGCTTGATGTGCAGAATGCTTTCCTCCATGGTGTACTGGAGGACGAGGTCTATATGCGGCAGCCCCCTGGTTTCTCTGATCCTGATTGTCCTGATTATTTGTGTCGTCTCACAAAAGCACTCTATGGTCTGAAGCAAGCTCCTCGTGCTTGGCATGCTCGTCATGCGACAGCTCTTCGTGCTCATGGTTTTGCATCATCAGCTGCCGACTCTTCATTATTTCTCCCACAAAGGCCGAAGTTACTATGTATCTGTTGGTCTATGTGGATGGTATTATACTTGTCAGTTCCTCTCCGTTGGCTGCTGCTGCTCCTGTTCGGTGTTGGTGTCAAAACCGGCGGATCTCGGGTAGGGGGTCTCGAACTGTGCGTCTAAGGCAGATGGTAACAGGAGGCAGGGAACACGATGTTTTACCCAGGTTCGGGCCCTCTTGATGGAGGTAAAACCCTACGTCCTACTTGATTTATTCTTGATGATATGAGTATTACAAGAGTTGATCTACCACGAGATCGAAGAGGCTAAACCCTAGAAGCTAGCCTATGGTATGATTGTATGTCGTCCTCCGGACTAAAACCCTCCAGTTTATATAGACACCGGAGGGGGCTAGGGTTACACAAGGTCGGTTACAAAGGAGGAGATATACATATCTATATTGCCTAGCTTGCCTTCCACGCCAAGTAGAGTTCCATCCAGACACGAGACGAAGTCTTCAATCTTGTATCTTCATAGTCCAACAGTCCAGACAAAGGATATAGTCCGGATGTCCGGAGACCCCCTAATCCAGGACTCCCTCAGTAGCCCCTGAACCAGGATTTCAATGACGATGAGTCCGGCGCGCAGTATTGTCTTCGGCATTGCAAGGACGGTTCCTCCTCTGAATACACCATGGAAGAATTTGAATACGAGGATAGTGTCCGACCCTGCAACATAAGTTCCACATACCACCGTAGAGAGAATAGTATTTCCACAAATCCAATTTGTTGTCTTGTTTTGGCAACATGACATTATGCCATGGCCCGGTGATTATTCGAACCGTTTCCTTTAACTAGCCCCGCACATAACGCGAGGCAGTTTTTTGACACGTCTTGTCAAAGCAGAGTTCGTGTCCCCTTATCACGGGATTCTCATCAATACGGGCGTGGGTAACCCAACCGCGCCATCGATTACGGCGCTTGGGGGATAAGTGAGTTTTACCAGGCTAGTGGGGACGCATAGTTTCGTCCGCCCATATAAAGGGATAAGGATTCACCTTTTCATCCATGCCTTTTCCTCCTTTGCTCGTCCATTTTCGCACACTCAAGCTCCAGCGCCCAAGTCCGCACTTCCCACCGCAACCTTCTCCAACCATGTCCGGAGCGGGAGGCAGGTGGATGGTCTCCTCTGTCACGGAGGGACACATCAAGAAGCTGAGGAGAGCTAGATACCTGCCTGACGACATCGCGCACCGGCTCCTAAATGAGGGGCAACTCATCCCCACCCCCAGGCCCCATGAGAGGGTAGTATTCCTTACCCATTTCCTCCCTGGACTGGGATTCCCTCTCCACCCATTCGTCCGGGGGCTCATGTTCTACTACGGCCTGGATTTCCACGATCTGGCCCCGAACTTCATCCTCAACATCTTGGCGTTTATCGTCGTGTGCAAGGCCTTCCTCCGCATGAAGCCCCACTTCGGCTTATGGCTGAAGACCTTTAATGTTAAGCTGAAGGTAGTGAGCGGCCGCCAGGCGGAGTGCGGAGGCGCCATGGTGGGAAAGATGCCCAATGTCACATGGCTCGAGGCCTCCTTCGTGGAGACATAAAGGGGTGGCAATCGGGGTGGTTCTACATCACCGAGCCGCGTGACCCTAAATGGGCAGCAGCCCCCAAGTTCTGATCTAGCATCCCCACATGGCTCACCTCCTGGCAAGAGAAGGGCCTGTCCTGGGGTAGTTCGGGAGAGCTGACCGGACTCCAAACATGTATTCAAAACATGGTGAACAAGAAGCTCAAACTCGTCAATGTAGTCCAGGTCATGCTCATCCGTCGGATCCTCCCGTGCCAACAAAGGGCTTTCAACTTGTGGGAGTTCGACCCGGCCCAGCACCGAACTCTGAATAGGCTCTTCGACACAACTCACGAGGATGCCTGGAAGGTGCTATTCAAAGGTGTCGAGGTTCCCCCTCCCACTACCGAGGATCGCGGATTCTGTGTGAAGCGCCAAGCCAGCGCGGTAAGCTGATTTACCTCTCATAGGATACTTGTTTTTCATAGTTTGACTCTATGCGGGATCTAAGCTCCCGTACCTTTGACAGGACTGGCAGGAGACGGCCGGACAGATCGACTGTCCGGCTCCTTTGCTCGAAGTCCCAGCAGACGCTCTCCCGATGAAGATGCTGGCTCCGGCTCCTTACAAGGTCCGGAGAAGACCAAGAAGGCCAAGGGAACCTGAAAGAGTTCCCGACGCCAGGCGTCATCAGACTCATCGTCCGATAAATCTGCGACACACTCCTCCCCCGAAGACGAGGGGGGAGAAGAAGATGCTCCCCCTTCAGTTGGGGGGAGACAAGAAAAGGAAGGCCGCCCCAACTGGGGAGGCCGAAGGGTCCAAGAAGGGAAGGACTCTCCTTCCGGATAGTTCCACCACCGCCGCCGAAGGCGAAGACAAGTGGCTGCTCAGGGCCAAGCCCCTGGCGAAGTCGTAAGTATTCGGATACCAGAGTAACTCATAGCATTCCTTTGTCGCACTGCTTCTCCTAACACCGAATATGATTATGTAGGCCGCCACGAGCCTGTATCGATGTATCGTCGGACGGCTCCCTGGGCTCGTCGGATAGCGATCCACTTCCGACCGCCACCTCCCCTTTTGCCCTGTGGACGATGCCGAGGTATTGTCTCAAGAGGCACCAAGTCGAGGGGAGACAGTCCCGGAGGCGCCTTGATACATCTCCAACATATCTATAATTTTTGATTGCTCCATGCTATATTATCTACTGTTTTGGACTATATTGGGCTTTATTTCCCACTTCTATATTATTTTTGGGACTAACCTATTAACCAGAGGCCCAGCCCAGAATTGTTGTTTTTTTGCCTATTTCAGTGTTTCGGATAAACGGAATATCAAACGGAGTCCAAACGGAATAAAATCTTCGGGAACGTGATTTTCTCACCGAACATGATCCAGGAGACTTGGACCCTACTCCAAGGGATCAAAGAGGTGGTCACGAGGGTGGGGGGGCGCGCCCCCCCTAGGGCGCGCCCCCTGCCTTGTGGGCCCCTCGGTGCTCCACCGACGTACTCCTTCCTCCTATATATACACATGTACCCCCAAACGATCAGAACAGTAGCCAAAAACCTAATTCCACCACCGCAACTTTCTATATCCACGAGATCCCATCTTGGGGCCTGTTCTGGAGCTCCGCCGGAAGAGGGCCGTCATCACGGAGGGCTTCTACATCATCCTAGCTCCTCCAATGAAGTGTGAGTAGTTTACCTCAGACCTTCGGGTCCATAGTTAGTAGCTAGATGGATTCTTCTCTCTCTTTGAATCTCAATACAAAGTTCTCCCCCTCTCTTGTGGAGATCTATTCGATGTAATCTTCTTTTTGCGGTGTGTTTGTTGAGACCGATGAATTGTGGGTTTATGATCAAGTCTATCTATGAATAATATTTGAATCTTCTCTGAATTCTTTTATGCATGATTTGTTATCTTTGCAAGTCTCTTCGAATTATCCGTTTGGTTTGGCCATCTAGATTGGTAGTTCTTGCCATGGGAGAAGTGCTTAGCTTTGGGTTCGATCTTGCAGTGTCCTTACCCAGTGACAGAAGGGGCAGCATGGCACGTATTGTATCGTTGCCATCGAGGATAACAAGATGGGGTTTATTTCATATTGCATGAATTTATCTCTCTACATCATGTCATCTTGCTTAAGGCGTTACTCTGTTTTTAACTTAATACTCTAGATGCATGCTGGATAGCGGTCGATGGGTGGAGTAATAGTAGTAGATGCAGAATCGTTTCGATCTACTTGTCACGGACGTGATGCCTATATACATGATCATGCCTAGATATTCTCATAATTAAGCACAATTCTATCAATTGCTCAACAGTAATTTGTTCACCCACCCTAGAATACTTATGCTCTTGAGAGAAGCCACTAGTGAAACCTATGGCCCCCCCGGGTCTATTCTCATCATATCAATCTCCATCACTTTTATATTGTTTTGCTATTTACTTTGCTTTTACTTTTTACTTTGCATCTTTATATCAAAAATACCAAAAATATTCTATCTATCAGATCTCACTCTCGTAAGTGACCGTGAAGGGCTTGACAACCCCTAATCGTGTTGGTTTGTGAGTAGCTATCACTTTGTGCAGGTACGAGGGACTTGAGCGTGGGCTCCTACTAGATTGATACCTTGGTTCTCAAAAATTAAGGGAAATACTTACGCTACTCTATTGCATCATCCCTTCCTCTTCGAGGAAAACCAACGCAAGCTCAAGACGTAGCAAGAAGGATTTCTGGAGACGTTGCCGGGGAGTCTACGCAAAAAGTCAACATACCAAGTACCCATCACAATCCCTATCTCACGCATTACATTATTTGCCATTTGCCTCTTGTTTTCCTCTCCCCCCAATTCACCCTTGCCGTTTTATTCACCCTCTCTCTCTATCCTCCCTCTCTGTTTGCCTCTTTTGTCCGCTTGCTTTTTGTTTGCCCGTGTGTTAGATTGCTTGTTTGTCGCGATGGCTCAAGATACTACCAAATTGTGTGACTTCACCAATACCAATAATAATGATTTCCTTAGCACTCCGATTGCTCCTCTTACCGATGCTGAATCTTGTGGAATTAATACTGCTTTGTTGAATCTTGTTATGAAAGATCAATTCGCCGGCCTTCCCAGTGAAGATGCCGCTACTCATCTGAATAGCTTCGTTGATTTATGTGATATGCAAAAGAAAAAAGATGTCAATAATGATGTCGTTAAATTGAATCTATTTCCTTTTTCGCTTAGCGATCGTGCTAAAGCTTGGTTTTCGTCTTTGCCTAAGAATAGTATTGATTCATGGAAAAAATGCAAAGATGCTTTTATCTCTAAGTATTTTCCTCCCGCTAAGATCATCTCTCTTAGAAACGATATAATGAACTTTAAACAACTTGATCATGAACATGTTGCACAAGCTTGGGAGAGAATGAAATTAATGATACGTAATTGCCCTACTCATGGTTTGAATTTGTGGATGATTATACAAAAATTTTATGCCGGATTGAATTTTGCTTCTAGAAATCTTTTAGATTCGGCCGCGGGAGGCACTTTTATGGAAATCACTTTATGAGATGCTACTAAACTCCTAGATAATATTATGGTTAATTATTCTCAATGGCATACTGAAAGAACTTCTAATAAAAAAGTGCATGCGATAGAAGAAATTAATGTGTTGAGTGGAAAGATGGATGAACTTATGAAATTATTTTCTACTAAGAGTGTTTCTTCTGATCCTAATGATATGCCTTTGTCTACTTTGATTGAGAACAATAATGAATCTATGGATGTGAATTTTGTTGGTAGGAATAATTTTGGTAACAACGCTTATAGAGGGAATTTTAATCCTAGGCCATATCCTAGTAATCCTTCTAATAATTATGGGAATTCCTACAACAACTCTTATGGAAATTATAATAAGATGCCCTCTGATTTTGAATCTAATATTAAATAATTTATTTCTTCGCAAAAGAATTTTAATGCTATGATTGAAGAAAAATTGTTTAAGATTGATGATTTGGCTAGGAACGTTGATAGAATTGCTCTTGATGTTGATGCTTTGAAACTTAGATCTATTCCACCTAAGCATGATATTAATGAGTCTCTAAAAGCCATGAGAATTTAAATTGATGAGTGTAAGGAAAGAACCGCTAGGATGCGTGCTTCCAAAGATGCCTTTATTAAAGCGTCTTCTTCCAATTCCTATGAAAATCAAGATGAAGATCTAAAAGTTATTGATGTGTCTCCAATTAAATCTTTATTTTGCAATATGAATCTTGATGAAACCGAATATGATCTTCCTTTACCTAGAAGGCGTTCTAAAAATTCAGAATGTTTAGATCTTAATGATGAAATTGATGAAAGTGGGATTGAAAGAAATAAAAATCTAGATGTTGCTAAACCCACCATATTGGATTTCAAGGAATTTAATTATGAAAATTTCTCTTTGATTGATTGTATTTTCTTGTTGCAATCCATGCTAAATTCTCCACATGCTTATAGTCAAAATAAAGCCTTCACCGAACATATTGTTGATGCCTTGATGCAATCTTAGGAAGAAAAACTTGAGTTGAAAGTTTATATCCCTAAAAAACTCTATGATGAGTGGGAACCAACTATTAAAATTAAAATTAAAGATCATGAGTTTTATGCTTTGTGTGATTTGGGTGCTAGTGTCTCTACTATTCCCAATACTTTGTGTGATTTACTAGATTTCCGTAATTTTGATGATTGCTCCCTAAACTTGCATCTTGCGGATTCCACTATTAAGAAACCTGTGGGAAGAATTAATGATGTTCTTATTGTTGAAAATAGGAATTATGTGCCCGTATATTTCATTGTTCTTGATATAGATTGCAATCCTTCTTGCCCTATTATTCTTGGTAGACCTTTCCTTAGAACGATTGGTGGGATTATTGATATGAAGGAAGGGAATATTATATTTAAATTTCCATTAAAAAAGGGCATGGAACAATTTCCAAGAAAGAAAATAAAATTAACATATGAAACTATCATGAGTGCCACTTATGGATTGCCTACCAAAGATGGCAATACCTAGATCTATCCTTACTTGTTATGCCTAGCTAGGGGCGTTAAACGATAGCACTTGTTGGGAGGCAACCCAATTTTATTTTTATTCCTTGCTTTTTGCTCCTGTTTAGTAATAAATAAATTATTTAGCCTCTGTTTTGGTTGTGTTTTTGTGTTTAATTAGTGTTTGTGCCAAGTAGAACCGTTGGGAAGACTTGGGGAAAGTCTTGTTGAACTTGCTGTAAAAAACAGAAACTTTGGCGCTCACGAGAACTGCTGTCATTTTTATTTGAAGAGTTCTATTTAGTTAATTATTTTTGCAGATGATTAATAGATAAATTACACACGTCCAGCAATTTATTTTAGAATTTTTGGGATTCCAGATCTTGCGCTAGCTACAGATTACTGCAGACTGTTCTGTTTTTGACAGATTCTGTTTTTCGTGTGTTGTTTGCTTATTTTGATGAATCTATGGCTAGTAAAATAGTTTATAATCCATAGAGAACTTGGAATAAAGTAGGTTTAACACCAATATAAATAAAGAATTAGTTCATTACAGTACCTTGAAGTGGTCTTTTGTTTTCTTTCGCTAACGGAGCTCACGAGTTTTCTATTTTGAGTTTTGTGTTGTGAAGTTTTCAGGTTTTGGGTGAATTCTTTTGATGGATCATGGAACAAGGAGTGGAAAGAGCCTAAGCTTGGGGATGCCCATGGCACCCCCAAGATAATCCAAGTACACCAAAAAGTCAAAGCTTGGGGAAGCCCTGGAAGGCATCCCCCCTTTCGTCCACTTCCATCGGTAATTTACTTGGAGCTATATTTTTATTCACCAACATGATATGTGTTTTGCTTGGAGCTTCTTGTATTATTTGTGTCCTTGTTTTTTAGTATGCCACAATCATCCTTGCTGTACACACCTTTTGAGAGAGCCATACATGAATTAAAATTTGATAGAATACTCTATGTGCTTCACTTATATCCTTTGAGCTAAGTAGTTTTGCTCTATGAGCTTCACTTATATCTTTTGAGCTAGATAATTTTGCTCCATGTGCTTCACTTATATCCTTTTGAACTAGATAATTTTGCTCTATGTGCTTCACTTAGATCTTTTAGAGCACAGTGGTGGATATGTTTTAAAGAAACTATTGATCTCTCATGCCTCACTTAAATTAATTTGAGAGTCTCTTAATAGCATGGTAATTTGCCTAATAATAATATGCTTGGTAATCAAGATTTGTGAAACTTTCTTTTGAGTGTGTTGAATACTAAGAAAAGATTGAAGCATGATAACTTTTTTGAGATATGGAGGTGATAATATTAAAGTCATGCTAGTTGAGTAGTTGTGAATTTAAAGAATACTTGTGTTGAAGTTTGTGATTCCCATAGCATGCACGTATGGTGAACCGTTATGTGATGAAGTCGGAGCATGATTTATTTATTGATTGTCTTCCTTATGAGTGGCGGTCGGGGACAAGCGATGGTCTTTTCCTACCAATCTATCCCCCTAGGAGCATGCGCGTAATACTTTGCTTTGATAACTTCTAAATTTTTGCAATAAGTATATGAGTTCTTTATGACTAATGTTGAGTCCAT
This sequence comes from Triticum dicoccoides, assembly GCF_002162155.2. NCBI lineage: Eukaryota > Viridiplantae > Streptophyta > Magnoliopsida > Poales > Poaceae > Triticum > Triticum dicoccoides. Next base: position 261,546,339 of record NC_041392.1, read on the forward strand.
GGATTATCTCACTCCCACCCTTCCACCCTTGCTAGCATCTCTAATACTGCGCAACTTTCGCCGGTATCATACACCTACCATATACCTTCCTCAAAACAGCCACCATACCTACCTATTATGGCATTTCCATAGCCATTCCGAGATATATTGCCATGCAACTTTCCACCATCTAGTTCATCATGACATATCCATCATTGTCATATTGATTAGCATGATCATGTAGTTGACATCGTATTTGTGGCAAAGCCACAGTTCATAATTTTTCATACATGTCACACTTGATTCATTGCATATCCCGGTACACCGCCGGAGGCATTCATATAGAGTCATACTTTGTTTTAGTATCGAGTTGTAATCATTGAGTTGTAAATAAATAGAAGTGTGATGATCATCATTCAATAGAGCATTGTCCAAAAAAGGCCAAAGAAAAAAAGAAGGCCCAAAAAAATAAATAAATAAAAAGGGGCAATGCTACTATCCTTTTTTCCACACTTGTGCTTCAAAGTAGCACCATGTTATAGCAAGTCTCATATATATTGTGCTTCAAAGTAGCACCATGATCTTCATATAGAGAGTCTCATATGTTGTCACTTTCATATACTAGTGGGAATTTTACGTTATAGAACTTGGCTTGTATATTCTAAAGATGGGCTTCCTCAAATTGCCCTAGGTCTTCGTGAGCAAGCAAGTTGGATGCACACCCACTAGTTTCTTTTGTTGAGCTTTCATACATTTATAGCTCTAGTGCATCCGTTGCATGGCAATCCCTACTCACTCACATTGATATCTATTGATGGGTATCTCCATAGCCCGTTGATACGCCTAGTCAATGTGAGACTATCTTCTCCTTTTTGTCTTCTCCACAACCACCATTCTATTCCACCTATAGTGCTATATCCATGGCTCACGCTCATGTATTGCGTGAAGATTGAAAAAGTTTTGAAAAAGTTAGAGTATGAAACAATTGCTTGGCTTGTCATCGGGGTTGTGCATGATTTAAATACTTTGTGTGGGGAAGATGGAGCATAGCCAGACTATATGATTTTGTAGGGATAACTTTCTTTGGCCATGTTATTTTGAGAAGACATAATTGCTTTGTTAGTATGCTTGAAGTATTATTATTTTCTATGTCAGTATAAACTTTTATCTTGAATCTTTCTAATCTGAATATTCATACCACAATTAAGAAGATTTGCATTGAAATTATGCCAAGTAGCACTCCGCATCAAAAATTCTCTTTTTATCATTTACCTACTCGAGGACGAGCAGGAATTAAGCTTGGGGATGCCTGATACGTCTCCAACGTATCTATAATTTTTTATTGCTCCATGCTATATTATCTACTATTTTGGACTATGTTGGGCTTTATTTTCCACTTTTATATTATTTTTCGGACTAACCTATTAACCGGAGGCCCAGCCCAAAATTGCTTTTTTTTGCCTATTTCAGTGTTTCGGATAAACAGAATATCAAACGGAGTCCAAACGGAATAAAATCTTCGGGAACGTGATTTTCTCACCGAACGTGATCCAGGAGACTTGTACCCTATTGCAAGGGATCAAAGAGGTGGTCACGAGGGTGGGGGCGCCCTCCTAGGGCGTGCCCCCCTGCCTCGTGGGCCCCTTGGTGCTCCATCGACGTACTCCTTCCTCCTATATATACACACATACCCCCAAACGATCAGAACAGGAGCCAAAAACCTAATTCCACCGCCGCAACTTTCTGTATCTACGAGATCCCATCTTGGGGCCTGTTCCGGAGCTCCGCCGGAAGAGGGCCGTCATCACGGAGGGCTTCTACATCATCCTAGCCCCTCCGATGAAGTGTGAGTAGTTTACCTCAGACCTTCGGCTCCATAGTTAGTAGCTAGATGGCTTCTTCTCTCTCTTTGAATCTCAATACAAAGTTCTCCCCCTCTCTTGTGGAGATCTATTCGATGTAATCTTCTTTTTGCGGTGTGTTTGTTGAGAACGATGAATTGTGGGTTTATGATCTAGTCTATCTATGAATAATATTTGAATCTTCTCTGAATTCTTTTATGCATGATTGGTTATCTTTGCAAGTCTCTTCGAATTATCCGTTTGGTTTGGCCAACTAGATTGGTAGTTCTTGCCATGGGAGAAGTGCTTAGCTTTGGGTTCGATCTTGCGCTGTCCTTACCCAGTGACAGAAGGGGCAGCAAGGCACGTATTGTATCGTTGCCATCAAGGAGAACAAGATGGGGTTTATTTCATATTGCATGAATTTATCTATCTACATCATGTCATCTTGCTTAAGGCGTTACTCTGTTTTTAACTTAATACTCTAGATGCATGCTGGATAGCGGTCGATGGGTGGAGTAATAGTAGTAGATGCAGAATCGTTTCGATCTACTTGTCACGAACGTGATGCCTATATACATGATCATGCCTAGATATTCTCATAATTAAGCACAATTCTATCAATTGCTCAACAGTAATTTGTTCACTCACCATAGAATACTTATGCTCTTGAGAGAAGCCACTAGTGAAACCTATGGCCCCTGGGTCTATTCTCATCATATCAATCTCCATCAATTTTATATTGTTTTGCTATTTACTTTGCTTTTACTTTTTACTTTGCATCTTTATATCAAAAATACCAAAAATATTCTATCTATCAGATCTCACTCTCGTAAGTGACCGTGAAGGGCTTGACAACCCCTAATCGCGTTGGTTGCGAGTAGCTATCGCTTTGTGCAGGTACGAGGCACTTGAGCGTGGGCTCCTACTGGATTGATACCTTGGTTCTCAAAAACAGAGGGAAATACTTACGCTACTCTGCTGCATCATCCCTTCCTCTTCGGGGAAAACCAACGCAAGCTCAAGACGTAGCATGCCTCAAGGCGTCCTTCCGGACTCCGATAGCAGAGGGAACAAGGCCCCTGAGGGCTCCGAGTTCGGCCCTCAGCCGAACACCGCGCTGGAACCTTCAGTGGTTCCGGACTCGGGCAGGCGGCCTCCTTCCAAGAGGGGCAAGACGCCTGTGCCGGTGACCTCTGTCCATCCAGAGGTGCCGGACAATTTGTTGGGAGCGCTTCGCAGCGCTTCCATCGACGAGGAGCACCGTACTATTATGAGTGCGGTGGTCCAGAAGGTTCAGTCCGCCAAGAGCGGATTGACTGAAGCTTGTGTCAGCCTTCAAACAGGCTTTGAGGTAAGTGTTTAAAATATAGGAAAAATATTACCGCATAGACAGTAGCCCCTGATGCTCTGTTCGGTGTTCACAAAGAAAAGCCGAATAGAGGATCAAACAATATCGCAGGAGTCTAATATAAGTATGTCAATATGTGTATGCAGGCTTCGCTGCTGGCATCTGCCGCACTGACTGCGGAGGTCGCCGCACTGAAGGAGGATCTCTTGGTGCTGACTTTGTGGTCAAAGACCTTGGGAAGCTTCACTACTTCCTTGGCGTGGAAGTTGCTTCCGGTTCTGATGGTCTTGTTATGATGCAGAAGAAGTACACTTTGGATTTGTTGCAGCGGGCTGGGATTCTTAAGTGCAAACCGACTACTACACCTATGTCTACCACTGAAAAGATCACTATTGTAGATTGTGAGCTTCTGACTTGTGCTGATGCGACACAGTATAGGAGTATTGTTGGTGGGCTTCAGTACTTGACGATCACACGTCCAGATATTTCCTTTGCTGTCAACAGAGTATGTCAGTATCTTCAGGCACCTCGGGACACTCATTGGTCTGCGGTTAAGCGCATTTTGCGCTATATTCGCTTCACGTTGCCCTATGGTTTGCACATTCGACCGAACTCATCTGGGGTCATCTCGGCTTATTCTGATGCGGACTGGGCAGGCAGTCCGGATGACAGGCGATCCACGGGGGCTATGTTGTGTTCTTTGGTTCTACCTTGATCGCCTGGAGTGCTCGGAAACAAGCTACTATTTCGCGTAGCAGTACTGAAGCTGTGTATAAGGCTGTGGCTAATGCAATTGCAGAAATTATCTGGATATAGTCTTTGCTTCAGGAATTGGGTATATCTCAATCACAGTCTCCTATTCTTTGGTGTGACAACATCGGTGCTACATACCTGTATGCTAATCCGGTATTTCATGCATGAACGAAGCACATTGAAGTTGACTGTCATTTTGTACGGGAATGTGTATCTTAGAAGCAACTACAAATCAAGTTCATCTCTTTCAAGGATCAACTTGCAGACATCTTCACCAAGCCATTGCCTCTACCACAGTTTGAGACTTGTCGGCGCAATCTTACCCTTCTAGATTCTTTAGGAAGTGGCTAAGATTGAGGGAGGGTGTTAGATTGTATAGTTCCCATATATGTGTACGTATGATGTAACATTGTACCCCTTCATTATATATATGTGATAGGCCACCCCTAGAGGGTTGTGCCGGTTCCCCCAAATCTATTGTCTTACATCCCTTCACCCTATAAATCATGCCCCCAACCCTAGGGTTCCCTGGTTGCTCCATTTCCCCCTCCTCCTTCTCCTACCATCACCAGGTGAGACCTCTCCATGCAATAGCTATCGCCATGGCCGGAAAGATCTCAAGCTCGTCCCCGGCTTGTACGCCTTCATCGTCTGCGTTGCTGCCACGGGGAGAGAGTCATGGCACTCGACGTCGTCTCCTTCGTCCACGCACGCGTCCACGAGCCTCGGATCGACCTCCCCGACGACCTCTTCTTCCCCTGCTTCCTCTGCTTCACGGACGCCAAGCCAGAGGCCTCTTCTCGTCGCTGACCTCTCCTTCTTCCTCAGGTCTACCTCGTCGCTGGCTAAATTCGTCGCATCCCCAAGCTCGATCGACCCCTCCGAGCCCCTGTATGTGAGAAGCTGCGCTTCCCTGTACCTTTTTCTTGTTGATTGCCTCCTCTGTCGCCGGTTGCTTGCATGCCTGATAGTTCCTCTGCCGTCACTTTGGTCACCGGGAAGGTTGCTATGACTCCTCTGTTTCTTCAGCACACACGTAGCGCCTTGTCTGCAACTCGCGTGCATGCACCAAGGCCTGCCCGCCTTCTTGTTCGTCGTAGATCTCTGCCCCGAGTCAAGCTCCTGCTCGTGCCCGAGTGCATGCACGCACACAACTCCCGTAAGAAGCTGCCGCTCGCTCGCACGCAGCCTCGTCAGTTTCCGCATCCCCGCCGGTGATCTGCTGCACCTGCAGCCGCTGCTTGCTCTGGTCGCCGGCAAGCATCACCGGGCATCCATGGCCGTAGCTGTGGCCATGCCTCGCCACAGCTCCTACCCTTTCCCAACCGAGCCAACACCCGCACGCGCGCACCCACACCAAATCCCCGAAACGCTCGCCGTTGCTCTGCTGCGGCAGCAGCCGCCACTTCACTCGCCATCCTCGCCCGCGACTTCTGTGTGTCCATGGAGTCTAGAGTCCGCCTCCTTGTTTGCTATTAGAATGTTTTGCCGCTCATATGAAAACTTCACCAAGCTAGCTCGGCTGGTCATCCCAGCGTAGCAACAGCAGGAGGTCTTGGGTTCGATTCCCAGGCACCCAACTTTTTGCCCCGTTCTTCATTTATTCTTGCACAACCAGCCACTTGGGCCGAATCCTCTTCTAGCCGCTGCACGCTAATGCTTCGGGCCCGTGCATGTTTTTTTCCCAGCCTATGGATTTGTTTAATTTCTAGTGCATTGCATATTTACAGATTTGCCACAGTTTTATTTTTTCTATAGCTAAATATGCATGCATTCAAACTAAACAAACTATATATGTAAAATGCTTAGAATTTCCTCTAGTTTCATAATATGCAACTTTCACCCATGTTTAAAATGTTAAAAATGGTGTTTGCATATAATTTGCATAAATGACTTGTTAAAATGATTTAATTCATAACTAAATAACCGTAGCTTAGAATTTAATAAACTTTATATGTAAATGCGGTAGAAAAATGCCTAGTTTAACATGGTGTACTTACTTTGCATGTCTAACAACTATAAAATTATGTTTAGGGCAGAACAGTAGCTAATTTGAAATATGCATATGGGGATTTTCTGGAATAGTTGTTTGTTGTTCCGACCTCATTTAAACTTGTCTAGATAGGTAGTTTCCATATGCTTCACCTCTTGCCATGTTTAACAACATTTAATATTGTTGGGTACATACCCAAGAGAGAACTAAATAAGTCATGTGGTGTTTCGTCAATATGCAACTCGTTGCATATTGAGCCCCACTTAATTTGTAGTATTATTTGTGCACTTTGCCATGCCATGCCTCATTAAACCGTACGTGCATCATACTTGGTTGTGAATCGTGCCATGGTTATGTGATGGTTGTTCACCATGTTGTTTGCTCCTTTCCGGTGTTTTTTCTTCTTGTTAGTTTCGGTAACGTCGCGTTTGAGGATCTGTTTGGCTATGTTCGTTTGTCTTCTTCATGGACTCGTTCTTCTTCCTTGTGGGATTTTAGGCAAGATGACCATACCCTCGAAATCACTTCTATCTTTGCTTGCTAGATGTTCGCTCTATTGCTATGTCGCGCTACCTACCACTTGTTATATCATGCCTCCCATTTTGCCATGTCAAGCCTCTAACCCACCTTTCCGAGCAAACCATTGTTTGGCCAAGTTACTGCTTTGCTCAGCCCTTCTAATAGCGTTGTTAGTTGCAGGTGAAGCTGAAGTTTGTTCCATGTCGGAACATGTTTATGTTGGGATATCACAATATCTCTTATTTTAATTAATGCATCTATATACTTAGTAAAGGGTGGAAGGCTTAGCCTTATGCCTAGTGTTTTGTTCCACTCTTGCCGCCCTAGTTTCCGTCATACCGGTGTTATGTTCCTTGATTTTGCGTTCCTTACGCGGTTGGGTGTGATGGGAACCCCTTGACAGTTTGCTATGAATAAAACTCCTCCAGCAAGGCCCAACCTTGGTTTTACTTTTGCCTAACAACCTATTACCCTTCCCTTGGGTCGGCCAACCCGAGGGTCATCTTTATTTTAACCCCCCGGACCAGTGCTTCTCTAAGTGTTGGTCCAAACTAGAGCCCCTTGCAGCACCACCTCGGGGAAACTTGAGGGCTGGTTTTAGTTGTACGAATTGCTCATCCGGTGTTGCCCTGAGAACGAGATATGTGCAGCTCCTATCGGGATTGTCGGCACATCGGGCGGCTTTGCTTGTCTTGTTTTACCATTGTCGAAATGTCTTGTAACCGGGATTCCGAGACTGATCGGGTCTTCCCGGGAGAAGGAATATCCTTCGTTGACCGTGAGAGCTTGTGATGGACTAAGTTGGGACACCCCTACAGGGTATAAACTTTCGAGAGCCGTGCCCGCGGTTATGTGGCGGATGGGAATTTGTTAATGTCCAGTTGTAGAGAACTTAATTAAAATGCATCAACCGCGTGTGTAGCCGTGATGGTCTGTTTTCGGCGGAGTCCGAGAAGAGAACACGGTCTTGTGTTATGCTTGAACGTAAGTAGCTTCAGGATCACTTCTTGATCACTTCTAACTTCTTGACTGTTGCGTTGCTTCTCTTCTCGCTCTCTTTTGCGTATGTTAGCCACCATATATGCTTAGTGCTTGCTGCAGCTCCACCTCACTACCCTTTCCTACCCATAAGCTTAAATAGTCTTGATCTCGTGTGTGTGAGATTGCTAAGTCCTCGTGACTCACAGATACTTCGAAACAATTGCAGGTGCCGATGATACCAGTGCAGGTGACGCAACCGAGCTCAAGTGGGAGCTTGATGAAGATATTGGTCGTTGTTTTGTGTCTTTTCCGGTTGATCAGTAGTGGAGCCCAGTTGGGACGATCGGGGATCTCGCATTTGGGGTTGTCTTCTTTTACTTTGGTTCCGTAGTCGGACCTTGATTGTATTCTGGATGATGTATGTTTATCTTGTTATTTGTGTGAAGTGGTGATTGTAAGCCAACTCTTTATCCCTTTCTTATTTAGTACATGGGATTGTGTGAAGATTACCCCTCTTGCAACAAAACTACCATGCGGCTATGCCTCTAAGTCGTGCCCCGACACGTGGGAGATATAGCCGCATTGTGGGTGTTACACGAGAGCAGTGCATAACAAGATTTTTCCATTCAATGTCTTCTAAATTTAGCACAGGATACTTCACCAGAAATTCTTTTATAGACTTGCCATTTCCTCAGGTAACACCGATACTGCTGCAATGCTTCCTTCAAAAGCGCAACCAAGCTTTGCTCATCATGACTATCCAGATTGACCCTCGCCTACTTACAACAATGTAATGTAAATCATTGATGTGTTCAATCAGCAGAAAACAGGAAAATAATCACCATGAATAATAGCACTTACACGTAAGTGGGACAGGAAGATGCAAAAATGGTGTTTGTTGTCTTCACTATAATCTTACCATGATGGGAATATATGCACGTAGTCCCTAACAACATTGAAAGCATTGTCTTTAAAACTGGGAATAACTGGAATGGGGTTCCAATCTGCAGGAATTGGCCATCTGTGCAGTTGGGATAGGCCTTCGACCGGTGGACTTGCTGTACTTTTTGCTGGAGTGGGATTTTTCTATGGTATGGCTGGTGCTATGGCAACTGAAATCGGCATACCTTTTGCTGGAGTGTAGGTCCTGTGTGGTGGGGCTAGTGGCGTGGCCAGTGAAGTATGGGTACAGTCTGCTAGAGTCGGTCCTATGTTTTGTGTCACTGGTTGAACAACCAATATAAGTGGGGTGTTGTCTGATTTCTCCGGCACCACCATGTTTTTCAAGGACTTTGCTGGTGCTCCTTCAGGTTCGGCAATCACCCTCTTCCTTTTTGATGTCTGATGCACAAGAACAACATTTGAGTGGAAAAACATGGTATGATGACAGATGGAATATGTATTGATAATGGATGGGCATGGCATCTTGACATATATGATGAGTAAACTAAGCAGATGGCGGTGCAACAAAGTAGAAGAAATGCAAGACAACATATGCAAGATACGTGCAGTCAATAAAACCTTGCCAAATTAGAACAAGCACCTTGATGGGTGAATAGGACATGCCATATGCCTTTGACTCCTCGAGGTTAGAATAGTCATTAGGATCATATTCTAAACAAGAATCTACAGGTGGGGAGTGAATGAGTCTCATTGCACCCAGAATGGCACTCAATGCCTTGGTGCCAATTTTGTAAGTCGTTGTAGTGTTCCACAATATTCTTCTGATGCGCGGATTATGATATTCACTGTAATTATGTATAATATCTGAGAACCATGAAAACATAAATAGTAGTGAGATTATCTTTGTAATGCAGAGGATGTTCTAATATATGGGAGCCCCTATAAACCCTTGTGTGCTATCACTGGATTCTGATGAGAGAGCTCATGTGTGCTGTAATATGGTGCGTGCATTAATATAATCTGGCACAAGTACACAAAAATAGGTTCTAGAAGTAAGGATAGTTGGCAGATGATAGGTTCATAATATACTGTGTAGAGAGTTTATTGCCAAACCATGATAACAAGAGCACACATCAACTAGGCAGATCGTAGTGTAGATAAAACGGGTACACCATAACCATGATATATAAATCGGGAAAGTGGAACTAGCTGGAAAATACAGTGGTGTATTGCCGCTACTAATTGAAAGCCTATCGATCTCGTACACGCCAGCTCTATCAGCTGTTGACTGTAGATGTCCCTGCGCCCCTTCCAGACAAGGAACATACTATACGTACTAAATACAGAATAACAAAAGAGGAACATGTTAAAGAACAGAAGAGGAAGCATATTCTTGAGGTTCCTCTTCATTGCGTACATTGTTGGTTGCCCACTCATGATAAATCATAGCGCCCAAAGAAATGCAATTCCATGTTGTCTCTCTATATGTGGCCACATGCATTTGGAAAATCAAGTGGGAGCATTACCTGACCAATTAAATGTGTGTCTGTTAACTAATATCAGTGTCATATCACAATTCGTATTTGAAGAAGTAAGCTTTGGACTTATGATTGGTGTGTTATTTAGCTTCAAGAGTGGACTGTTGTTAGTGCTGACACATAGCAGCTACACAGATCATAGTGTAGATATAACGGGAAAACCGTAAGCATCATGAGTAAAATCAGCAAAGTGGAACTTGCTCGAATATATGTGCTAGTATTGCCGGTACGGCTAGAAAGGCTTCGGATACCAGCTCTCTTCAACTGAAGGTGTGGTACTGTTAATATCAGTGTAACTCTCAAAGGCAACACAACTCACCGCATTTCCTTGCTAATCTTATAGGATTCAAGTGGGCAGGCCACTACAAATCCTATTCCTATATTTACAAAGTCCTACGAATCAAAGAGGCCTGAAGAGTTCAAAGTGTCCATCACAACCGACCGTATAAACCTCTACACTGCAAATGTCTCTGCTCATCTTTGCTACAAGGAACATACTGTACTACTATCATACTCCCTCTGTTCCAAAATATAAGTCTTTGTAGAGATTTCCACTATGGATCACATACAGATGTATACAGATACATTTTAGAGTGTAGATTGACTCATTTTGCTCCATATGTAGTCCATGGTGGAATCTATACAAAGACTTGTACTCCCTCCATCCCAAAATTCTCATCTTAATTTTTTCTAAATACGGATGTATCAAGTCACATTCTAGTATTAGATACATCCGTATCTAGACGAATCTAAGACAAGAATTTTGGGACGGAGGGAGTATTTAGGAACAGAGAGAGTACTTATTAAAGAAGAACGGAAGAGGAACATGCTAAAGAAGAGCAAGCAGATTTTGGATAATAAAATGTTCATTGCACAGTGCCCACACATGATGAATCAGAGCGCATTAAGAATGCAACTCCCTGCTGTCTCTCTATATGTGGTGCACGTGCTTTTCAAAAGTAAAGTAGGAACATTAGCTGACCAATTAAATGTTATCTGTTTTAGTAATATCAGCATTATATCAGATTCGTATTTGAGCAACAAGTTTGGAATTATGAGTGGCACGTTGTTTAGCTTGATGGATTCAGGAGCAGTGCTAAGAAGGTATGATGATGGTACTGAATATAAAGGCATTTCTGCATGCAAGTCGTGCGACTTTTGTCATTTGGGTTAGTCGACCATTTCAGGCGGTTGGATGAAGATCCTACATCTCATAACCCTTCTTCTTCCTCGTCTCTGATTCTTCCCATATAGAACACCCGGGCCGTCAGCCGAACCACCGGCCCCCACCGCCTGTGTTCCTCCGCCACCCTCACCCCCACCCTCGGCCCCACCCGCGTTGAGTTTTCTTCATTCGGCGAGGCTCCACTACCGTCCCCCACAACCACCATCCCCACCTGAGCCCCTTCCTTCACACCAGAAAACTCCGGCGAGCTCTGAAAAATCAACTGACCCAATTTTAAAATTTAGTCTACTGTCATTTAACTAGTGTGGAATATAAAAGGGGAAAACCATAAGCATTGCGAGTATAGTGTTGAGCGTGCCATGGCAGATCTGAAGGTGCAAACCGGACAAAGGCAACTTCGCAACCAATGTTTGCTTTCAACTAGCAAGTAAGTGATGGACAAGAAATTAGAGTAAAGCAGTGACAATCTATTTTCTTGCTGTGATAAATAAGTTGAGCAGATACGAAAGAGTACCGCCTCTGGTGCGGCACCATGTATGCATCTGCTGCGAATTTGATGGTGCTGTGGTAGCGATGGCTGTTGGCGGCATGGAAGCGGATCTAGGAGGATAGACGGTGGTGGCGGGGCGCGGTGGATGAGACGGTCGTAGGAGTGGCGCCGGCAAGGTGGATGACGACGGGGATGAAGCGAGAGGACGGGATGCAAGGATCCAGGTCTGAAGCCATGGATGAGAGAGGTCGATCTCTTGTAATGGACGACGGCGTCGGGGTATCAGCTCCGGCATGGTGGAGGAGGACGGCGGTGGATGGGGTGGCGGACGGAGGAGGCTGGGGTGGAGAGGGTGTTTTGGCGCCCATGGAGTACGAATGGGGAAATGGAGGGAGAGAGGAAGGGGGAACCACGTCTTCATGGCTCGCTTGTATCAAATGCCAGGAAATTTACAAACTTAGCCCCCATTTAAAATTTCCTACATCACAGCAATATTAGTCGGTTGGGGATAGGACGGTAATCTTGCATACACCAAATATTTGCCGACGAGAGTTTGTTTTTGGCGCCCACCATGTATGAATCGGGGAGGGAGTCCATTTCGGCCAAGGAGACACTGTGTTTTGGCGCCCACCGTGTATGCATCCAGGTGAGAGGCAGTTATGTTACATTTGAGTGAAATTACAAACCTACCCCTATTGAAACCTATAGAAATTGAGCCGATAGGCTTTGCGTGTCAGGGATAGGCAGTAATTTCCATCTCGCGGGTTTTGGTTTTGGGCGGTTACTGCGACTTTCCCCGCTTCGTTGAAATTTTTGCAGAGCAAGAGTGCACGTTTAGCGTGCCAACTCAATTCGAATCCAGTTTGTATTCTATTTTTGTTCGGGCAGGATCCATTTGCGACTGGAATAAAATTCTATATACATCACTTTTTATATATACTTTCAAAAGCACAACAAAGAATTCTGCTCCTTTATACGTGTATAAAATGATTTACAAATACAATGATCTCAAAATCATAAGGTTGAATTCAAAAAAAATTAAACCAAATTTTGTTCTACAAAATGTATGGATTAGTAATATCTACATATTAAATAACATAGATGCGCATGAATTCATATGAGTATGCATGTTTGATAGATCAATTTTGGTTTGAGTATGAATTACATGTATCATCATCCCGAATTCAAATATTTGAATCCCTTTTATGTTGACTCCTTTCACACACATCTCTCTCGCATGCTTCTTCATGTAGCTATCATTCTCTTTTCTCCATCTCACCCGCACGCTCACTTCATGTTTCTCCTATCTTCGCAAACATGGTCTCTCGACGTCTCCCTTGAGAAGTGTCACACTCTCCCTATCATTATACATTACACAGTTTTCATTATCTCTAACGTCTCTACCGTTCTCTGGTATCACTAGGTACCTAAGCTTTCTTTTTCACTGTCACACACACAGTCTCACTCATCTTTCACTTTGTCTTTCTCTCTATGGGGTTCTCTCACACACCCTATATGTCTCTAGATATGACTCATACCACTAAAATTACTCTCTCCTGCAGACACAACATTTGTTGCAGTCTCCTTTCCGTCTACATCCCAGTTATAAAACTGACATTATTCATTTGTTTACCGATCAGACAAACTCCCCCCGCTCTCTCTCTCTCTCTCTCACACACAGCTCCTGCTTCCACTCCCCTTCCCGACTATCGTCTCTCTCTCACACCCACAAAACTCTCGCTTTTGCACCCCTGACTCGTATTTCTCTCACATCATTGATCGACTAGCCTCCAGATAGGTTTATACACCCGCACACTCGTGCTTCCACTATGTATGTAGATTTTTTGTCCCTTCTTGAGACACGCCCTCTCGATCGTGCACACACACACTATCACCTCATTTTAAGCTGACACCTCTCCCACACACACTCTTTGTGTCTTTTTCACACATGCACTCCGTCATCCTCCTCTCTCCCTCTCTCTCTCACACACACAACACACACACATGGGCTTTTTGCAACAACTAGCAAGATGCCCATGCGTTGCATGGAACATCAAGATGCATTTGTACGAGTAGTTTATCTTGTGGGAGAAAAGGATGAATGAGGGAAGGCCTTATTTACAAATGTGGAGAGAGTTGTGGGTATCTTTTTGCAAAATTGCCATAGTTTCCTTCCTATCCATTAGATATAAATCGGATGGCCTATATTGCAGGATGGCAGGCACACCATCATCACCAACTTTGTTTTTCATCTGCACTCTTATAAAAAGCATAGTCGGTGATGATGGTGTGCCTGCCATCCTGCAATATAGGCCGTCCGATCTATATCTAATGGATAGGAAGGTAACTATGGCAATTTACCCGCACTCCTCTCCGCATTTGCAGATAAGGCCTTCCCTCGTTCATCCTTTTCTCCCACAAGATCTTGATGTTCCGTGCAACGCATTGGCATCTTGCTAGTAAGAATAGAAATTAGACATATACCACTTCTCGGATCTTGGAACCAACAACATTCCTCCCTTATCTCATCAAAACCGCCAAAGGAATATATTTTGAGTGAAACATAAGATATTTTTAGTGATACACGTATTTCAAAACTAAACTCTTTTTTCTATCAAATCGGTGAATATGTATTAATCTACTTTGATCGTGTGGAAACGCATTGGCACATTGCTAGTAGTTATTACTCCATTCGTAGTACTACTGTATACTTTTTTGGACACCAGACAAACGGTGGAGTACATATACAAAGAGAAGAGGCACACGCACGCAGTCGGTCTCTCGCTGTCTCGCACACATGGGAGTTACGTAAAGGCACCCTTAACAAATAAACCCTAAAACCCTAGGTGCACGATTGCTGCATGCGCGGGTACCGGGTATGTGGTGGAGCGCACCTTTGTAAGAATAGTCAGCTCACGTGATAATTTGATCCAAAGGAGTTGATGGTCGGGACCACAGGTGAACGACCTGGAGGCGGTGGCTCACCAGTTGCCACAGATCGAGTAGCCATGTTTAAAATATCATTTTTTAGTACGGTAAGATTTCCGATTTTCAAGGGCGCATTATAAGTACTTAAGTAGTTTTTAGAATGATTGGTATGGAGCGAAAATGGAATTCATAACTACTACCTCCTTGGCGTATGGTTGTATGGGTTTATATTGCAAGATGTTGAACCTGGTAGCTCTAGTGCAAATACTATGGTTTAGATGCTGGTTTTCAGTAATGAAAATCGGAAGGGGGAAACCCTTCTTTGATAAAAAAAGAACTACTACCTCCGTCCTGGTTTACTAGTCCCCATCGTATTTTGGGTCAAAGTTTGTCCATGAATTTTACTTGTAAAAATGTGAATGGAAAATGAGATTTTGTTATACCCAAACAAAAAAGGACTGGAGGGAGTGATTGCTCTGACACAGACGCGACCTCTCATAGCGCAGGCATTGAACCGGCGCGCTGGCCAAGAGAGCCCCACTCGCTACAGGCCCGGCTGAACACGCCTCCTCACCGCATGCAACCGACTTCAGACTGCCCTGCCTGCCTCCATTGAATCCACGTGTGTGCCGACAACACATCCTTCTGCGAGCCGGCCGGCATTTTAGAACACAAAAAATGATCAAAATATAATTAATTACGCATGCTCTTGACTTGTTGTGCTCGCACTGGTAGCAGGAACTAGATGGTTTTCTTTATTTATAACTCTCCTCACATTTTTTTGGCTTTGAAATGAATCATGGTTGTGGACATTATCTATGAATGTGCAGATATCTATGAACATGAGTTTGATGTGGAAGTTGAACTTGGAATGTTGGGCTTGCGCGTGAACTATACCATGTCCAATGCTTCGTCTGTTATTGTTTGGAAAGTAATTGCTGTTACTACATGACCCTAAAAAATTATTTTGTGCCACATCAGTAGATGCACCAACATCACAACAAGCATGCTGACTGGATAAACATTTGAACCTAGCTATTATGAAGGAAAATTTGTATTGACAACAATTTTAGATAGCAGGAGACGCCTAGCCTGCTCTGCCTCTACTAGCTTCTTTCTGGCTTCTTCCATCTCTTCTTTGGCTTGGGTGAAGAGAGCATCTGATTGCTCTTTTCGCTTCTTCAGGAATTCAGCTACATTCTCAAGTGATGTTGCACGCTTTCTTTCAACCTTTACTAGAGCCACGAGGACACGAACAGTTGACGACTCCACCTGGCTTGTGTGTAATCTAGCATCATCTGCGAATTTGCACCTTGTGTCTAATCCAGCATCATTAGGGAACTGGCACCTTGTGTGTAATCCAGCCTCATTTTGGAAACATGATCTCGAGGTTGACCATACTTCCCTCCTCGCAGGAACTGCATCCTGACATGAAGTTACTTGTTTTTAAGATCAATACTCAGAGCAACCCAGATCCATTTAGTAGAAGCCAAATAAACAGGACTCATAGAAGTGAATTCAAAAGGAAAAATATAAAAACATACTACAAGGTGAGAACACCCACTTCCTACATCAAGCTAAAAGCGAAAGCACTAGGACGATTGAGACTCTTCTTATTACACATGAAGAAAACAAGGCTAACAGAAACAGAAACTACAACATATACACATCGAAGAACACGAGGCTAAATGAAAGTAATTGAAAGGGTGTTACTTACCAAAGCTCATTTTACAGGTTCGGTGCAGCTCCTCTTTAACTTGCCACGCTCCTTGAAGATGTCCCCAATATCCCGTGTTTGGTCTTCATTGCTCCTCTGCATGTTCGCACTCGTGGTTTTAAAATCTCAACATGGCAAGAAAAATATACTAGTAATACTCACGCACCTTGTGGGCAACATTAAAGCACGTGTTTGCCATGTTAGAGCATCTCCAATAGAAGCACAACACGCGGGGCTTTAAAAAAGCATTTACAGTGCTGAGATCGAGAAGTAGAGATAGAGAGTAGAGACTAGAGAGTAGAGACATAGATAGTTCTCAGCATAGATAGATAAAAAATAGATAGTTCAACTACTCCTCGTTGTCCGGCTCCTCCTCGGTGATGTCCTCCTCCGACGTCTCAATGTAGGCGTGAAGATACCGATCGTCGTCGGATTCCCATGACAACGCTGCTCCTAGCTTCATGTTGAATTGAGCATCCGCTTTTCGCGTACGCTTGTCCTCGCGATAGGCGGCTCGCTCCGCCCTCCTCTTCTCCCTCTCCGCCCTCCTTTGCGCGTAGAACTCACGCTCATTGATGATGTCCTGGGGGAAGCATTGGCGCCACAGCGCCATGGCTTCCTCGTCCATCTCGACGATGCCGAGACGGTGCTCCCAAGTGAGATGTGTGTGCATCTGGATTCTGTAGACGTGGAAGGAGAAGAGACAATGGGTTTGATGAGAGAACTGGAAAAACATGGATGAGAGGGGAAGGATCTCGTGGGTTGAGGGATTGATAATTTTGTGCGGGAGAGAGATGGATTGCTAATTTTGTGCAGGAGAGAGAGGGGGGAGGAGTCAGTCAACCGTCGTCACATCATCCTGCTTACAAGTGAGAGTTCGGGTGTTGTGCAGTGTGGTCACCATCTTCGATCTCCTCGATGCCCTCTTTGAAGGTTGGGGTGTTGTGCATGCTGGGGTGCAGAGAAGCACAAGCGAGAGTGGTCGCCATATAGCCTTGGATGGGGATGAATTGCGTGCTCGGGGGAGGGGGAGTGTGTGGTGTGTGTGTGTGTGAGTATTGAGAGAAATAAAACCTATGGAGAGAAACGTGTGTGTATGTGACGGAAAGCTACATGCTAAATAGGGTTTTCATGAAGAGACTGTGTGTGCGAGATAGAGAGCGATCTGCGGTCCTTGAGGTGGGCAGGGGCCGGGTGAGGGTGTCAAAATGTTTGCGATCATGCGAGGGACGGACGAATCGAGAGAGATGGTTGTTGTGTTACGGATGCTCCTCTCTCTCTCTCACACACACACAAGTACAAATAGAAGAGCGTTCTCATGTATACACAACGTATCGACATCTGTCTATGTCTCACTCATGCATGATCATTTGCACATTCACACCTCTCTATGTCTGTATCACACACACACTGTCTCCACATTGCCCTTCCGCCACAACACGCATATGGGCACATACACACGTTCTCTCTCAGTCACACACGCAAAATCAGTATTAAAAAAACCAGGGCGCACCTAAAACGTCCAAATCCAAATAAACACAAACTAGATCTAAATTCAAATATATGGAAATATTGTAGCATCAAGAACTTTTCCAGGAAAAAAAGTTGAGTAATATTCGGGGATTGTTTTGACACACACAAAAAGGTTCGGTGGGTGTCCTTCGAGCGTGACACGGTTATGCACCGTTCGGTCGACCGCGCGGCCGCGGTTCACGCGCTTGCACACAATTCTTTATCGTGGCTATGGTAACTAATATAAACGCTGCCTCAGTCTAATGTTTACGTGTACTAGCACGATTTTCTTTTAAGTTTGACCAACCCTATATAAAACTAAACTAAGCTCCCATACATGCACTCATCAATATGCCGCCGCCGTTGCGCATGCCGGTGCCCGCCTGCTCCGGCCAACCATTTATCGCCTATCACCATCGTGTCACCGCCATCCCTGTACCATGAAGCCGAAGGCTCGCCCCCTCACGTCGTCTGCAGTCCCTCCTCGTGATGCCACCGTGCTGCCAAGCACGTGAGCAGCTGGTGGAGCCGCGTCTATGCACGCAGCGTACGAAGAGGAGGACGAGCGTGTGCTCCAGCACGTTGGCGAGGAGGAACTAGCGTGTCATTGTCGTCTCCGCCCGCACGGAGGAGGCACGCATGGTGGCTATCGCGGCGGAAGCCGATCGCACCCGCGCTGAGCCCGCAAACCGGGTGTGGACGCGGAATCTACCTTTGAGACCTTGAATGCCATGTTGATCCTACAATCTGAAGGAGAAATTTGGGTCAGTCGACTCTTGTGAGCCGTTGGATGCAACATGGATGGCAAGAAGGGCTTCTTCAACCTCCGAAATTGATGCACTGTTCATCTTCTCAGCCCGCCACATGCCTAACCGCCTACCGCCGCCCCGCCCTCCCCTGAACAGCTTGCCACCGCCATGATCCCCCCACCCCCGCCATCCGTTTAACCCCGGGCACGATCCATTTTTTCGGTGAACTGCATTCCACACCCAACACTCATAAGATACATCAGGGGCACCCTGCCACCCTAATATAGATACTGGGGTAGCTTCTATGCCATCTTCTTCCTTCGCTCCGTCGAACTTCTTTCACAAATCGACTGACCCAAATTATACTACTAGTACGAACGTATTAAGTACAGTAGGAACACGAAGATACGAGAAGTAGTACCAACTGCAAGAAGAACAGTAGTAAGACATAGTACTAGTACTACCATACGTACTAAAGAGTTCAAATAACGAGAAAGAACATAAAGTTCAAATAACAAGAAAGAACATAAACATAGTTTTGCTGGGGGGAGGGCTCAGCACAACACACCCCTGAAATAAAACTAAGCAACTAGTCCGTTTGACATTGTAGTAGAACCAGCATGAGCGACGGCACTGCCACCTTACTCGGAGTCTGAGTCCACGTCCTCGACTTTGTCCTCGTCCCTCTTCCTCTTCCTCTTCGCCGTCGCTTCTTTGCTTGAACTGGACACTGGGCTCTGCTTCTTCATCCAACCCTTGTAGATATTTATAAACAAAGGTAGGCTTCCATTGCTGCGTATAGGATGTGATCTTCATCTATTGTCTTCGACTCCCATGCATGATGAAACTCGTGATGAGGTTTCTTCAGTTTAGCGTATGAAGGATCAATCATGGTTGCTGCCAGGGTCAGCATTGAAGGTTGAGAGGAGGACACCAGGCTTGCCTTCTGGAGATCGAAGGGCTGGCCTACAACGAGGCTTATCCGACCCAGGACATCCCCGTCGTTCCTAAAGTCTACAGTAACGAATTTCACTCTTTCATCCTTGAGGAAGTTCTTAAAATCATGGCACTCAACGTCGCCATGGCATATGTGGTATACCAAGCACACGTTATGTACGCAAACCTAGATCATGGCGGGCTTCTTCTTCTCTGCCTCCTTTAGAATCTTCTCGCTTTCCAGGACTGTGGTGTACTCAACAGCTAGCCCAGCGACCCACTCATCCTTTGAGTTTTCGAACATGCTTCTGAAGTGAGCAAGGCATCCTTTCACCGTAGCGGCTCCACGGGTGTAGATGACGATGAACTCATCGCCGGTGATGGCTCTAACCTGGTACTCAACGGCGACCATGGATATTTGGGAGGCCATGGATTTTGGAGGAGGGTTAGGAGAAGTTGAACTCGTGTAATGTGAAAGGACGGGATGACTGGGAGCGAACTATTCTAAGGTAGAAGACGGGGACGAGTAGGGCATGCGAACGGCGTGGGGTTATTGGCTTGCCAGGTGGATAAACGGCTGCAAGCCCCCAAAGAGTTCTCGAGTACTATGCGGGACCCGCTAGATGTCATGTCTACTAGACCCATATCATAGGCCTGATGGTATAGCTTTTGCATGTTCACATGCCATTCCTGCACGTGGATGTAACTTCACTTAATTCCCTCAACTGTCGCACCTCCCACGACCTTCGCCTCCCTCGCGCGGTCGAGCCCTTTGAGACTTCGACTGGCTATAAATGAGCAATTTTTTGCCTACTCCGCATGCATGATACTCCCTCTGGTCCTTTTTACTTCCATCAACCGTTTGCAAAGTTTTTGACCAAATTTATACTAAAAATATCAATATCTACAATACTGATTATAATGAGTATAAAAACTACATTTTATAATGAGTATACAAACATTGATTTGACATTATGAATGTTTAGGTACATTGACTTCAGACAGAACTTAAATGCATAATGCAGACTAGTTCCTCCATCCAGGTGCGTGCCATGTCCTATCTAGTCATCACAACAAGGTTAGCTATTAGAGTACCACTACCTCCCTTCTAGTTTAAAGGGCTCAATTCCAAAATTTCACCTACTCTTACCAAGATAGAGGCGGTGAAATAGTTTTTGTAGTGGTTTCTAGAGTCTAGACTCCATCTTCAGGAACCTTCACCACCGCCAGCAAGAATGCAAGGAGATGAACCAGAAAGGAAATGAGGCTGGAATGAGTAGTTCCATATTTTATACAGTGGCAGAGGTGGCTAAATATCTGCTATACAGTACCTCCGGTGGCAAGGCCATGTCTCTATGCACACACATCTCAGTCGTTGGTTCCAAGTAGATCGAACGACTCACATTGTCTAGAGGCAGACATACCATCACCACCAACTGAGATTTTTATAGGAGTGGTCATGCATGCATGTGGTGTAATTAATGCATCGGTTTACACAATTTTTGAGAAAAATGAGAGTACTAATTAAGTACTTCTGCAAACTACGGAATTAATTCCACCATTCATCATCTACCTTGGTTGAAGAGATTTTCAAATTAAGCCCTATAAACTGGAAAGGAGGGAGTACCACATTGCCACCACTATGGCCAGCCTTAATCATCGCATGCAATAATTTAGTGCACCTTGAAATTTGAATGCCTGCTTGACTCTCCTTCTCCCTCCAGCAGTCCCACCACTCCACCCTATGTGGAAAAAATCTGCATGCATGACTCTTCTCCCCCGCGCTCGTCCAATACATTGTGACCAGCAATATTTCCACCCCTTCACTCACCCATAATTTACTCCAAAAATATGCCCACGTAGTTGCTTCAGTTACTTAACTGTAGGTGCATTGGGTCACTGACATGTGGGCCCGACAGGAATCTGGCCCACATGTTAGTGACGCAACTGGACATGTAGTTAAGTCAGTGAAGCTCAGTCCATATATTACGTAGGTGTGCCATTGCTCGCTATAAATACTGCGCCTCCCACGGCATTCAGAAGAACGCTTTGATACGTCTCCAACGTATCTATAATTTTTTATTGTTCCATGCTATATTATCTACTGTTTTGGACATTATTGGGCTTTATTATCCACTTTTATATTATTTTTGGGACTAACCTACTAACCGGAGGCCCAACCCAGAATTGCTGTTTTTTTGCCTATTTTAGGGTTTCAAAGAAAAGGAATATCAAACGGAGTCCAAACGGAATGAAACCTTCGGGAATGTGATTTTCTCACCGAACATGATCCAGGAGACTTTGACCCTACGTCAAGCAACTAACAGGGAGGCCACGAGGTAGGG
>NC_041392.1:261568496-261613823 GCF_002162155.2 Triticum dicoccoides
ACCCTCGTTGTCCCCCTGTTGCTCCACCGACGTACTTCTTCCTCCTATATATACCTACGTACCCCCAAACGATCAGATACGGAGCCAAAACTCTAATTCCACCGTCGTAACTTTTTGTATCCACGAGATCCCATCTTGGGGCCTGTTCCAGAGCTCCGCCGGAGGGGGCATCGATCACGGAAGGCTTCTACATCAACACCATAGCCTCTCCGATGAAGTGTGAGTAGTTTACCTCAGACCTACGGGTCCATAGTTATTAGCTAGATGGCTTCTTCTCTCTTTTCGGATCTCAATACAAATTTCTCCCCCTCTCTTGTGGAGATCTATTCGATGTAATCTTCTTTTGCGGTGTGTTTGTTGAGACCGATGAATTGTGGGTTTATGATCAAGTTTATCTATGAACAATATTTGAATCTTCTCTGAATTATTTTATGTATGATTGGTTATCTTTGCAAGTCTCTTCGAATTATCAGTTTGGTTTGGCCTACTAGATTGATCTTTCTTGCAATGGGAGAAGTGCTTAGCTTTGGGTTCAATCTTGCGGTGTCCTTTCCCAGCGACAGTAGGGGCAGCAGGGCACGTATTGTATTGTTGCCATCGAGGATAACAAGATGGTTTTTTTTATCGTATTGCATGAATTTATCCCTCTAAATCATGTCATCTTGCTTAAGGCGTTACTCTGTTCTTATGAACTTAATACTCTAGATGCATGCTGGATAGCGGTCGATGTGTGGAGTAATAGTAGTAGATGCAGGCAGGAGTCGGTCTACTTGTCTCGGACGTGATTCCTATATACATGATCATACCTAGATATTCTCATAACTATGCTCAATTCTGTCAATTGCTGAATAGTAATTTTTTCATCCACCGTAAAATACCTATGCTCTTGAGAGAAGCCACTAGTGAAACCTATGGCCCCCGGGTGTATCTTCATCATATTAATCTTCCAATACTTAGTTATTTTCATTGCTTTTATTTTACTTTGCATCTTTATCATAAAAATACCAAAAATATTATCTTATCATATCTATCAGATCTCACTCTCGTAAGTGACCGTGTAGGGTTTGACAACCCCTTATCGCGTTGGTTGCGAGGATTTATTTGTTTTGTGCAGGTGCGAGGGACTCGCGCGTAGCCTCCTACTGGATTGATACCTTGGTTCTCAAAAACTTAGGGAAATACTTACGCTACTTTGCTGCATCACCCTTTCCTCTTCAAGGGAAAACCAACACCGTGCTCAAGAGGTAGCAAGAAGGATTTCTAGCGCCGTTGCCGGGGAGGTCTACGCAAAAGTCAACATACCAAGTACCCATCACAAACCCTTATCTCCCGCATTACATTATTTGCCATTTGCCTCTCGTTTTCCTCTCCCCCACTTCACCCTTGCTGTTTTATTCGCCCTCTCTCTCTAACCTCCCTCTCTTTCTCTATTTGCCTCCTTTTGCCCATTTCTTGTTTGCTTGTGTGTTGGATTGCTTGCTTGTCATGATGGCTCAAGATAATACTAAATTGTGTGACTTTACCAATACCAATAACAATGATTTTATTAGCACTCCGATTGCTTCTGTTACCGATGCTGAATCTCGTGAAACTAATGCTGCCTTGCTGAATCTTGTCATGAAAGATCCGTTTTTCGACCTTCCTAGTGAAGATGCCGCTACCCATCTAAATAGCTTCGTTGATTTGTGTGATATGCAAAAGAAGAACGATGTGGACAATGATATTGTTAAATTGAAGCTATTACCTTTTTCGCTTAGAGATCGTGTTAAAGCTTGGTTTTCGTCTTTGCCTAAAAATAGTATTGATTCGTGGAATAAGTGCAAATATGCTTTTATCTCTAAGTATTTTCCTCCCGCTAACATCATCTCTCTTAGAAATGATATTATGAATTTTAAGCAACTTGATCATGAACATGTTGCACAAGCTTGGGAGAGGATGAAATTAATGATACGTAATTGCCCTACTCATGGTTTGAATTTGCGGATGATTATACAAAACAAATTATGCCGGATTGAATTTTGCTTCTAGAAACCTTTTAGATTCGGCCGCGGGAGGCACTTTTATGGAAATCACTTTAGGAGAAGCTACTAAACTCCTAGATAATATTATGGTTAATTATTCTCAATGGCACACTGAAAGATCTACTAATAAGAAAGTGCATGCGATAGAAGAAATTAATGTTTTGAGTGGAAAGATGGATGAACTTATGAAATTATTTCCTAATAAAAGTGTTTCTTCTTATCCTAATGATATGCCGTTGTCTACTTTGATTGAGAATAATAATGAATCTATGGATGTGAATTTTGTTGGTAGGAACAATTTTGGTAACAACGCGTATAGAGGAAACTTTAATCCTAGGCCTTATCCTAGTAATTCCTCTAATAATTATGGTAATTCCACCAACAATTCTTATGGGAATTGTAATAATATTCCCTATGATTTCGTATCTAATATTAAAGAATTTATTACTTCACAAAAGAATTTCAATGCTTTGATTGAAGAAAAATTGCTTAAGATTGATGAGTTGGCTAGGAACGTTGATAGAATTTCTCTTGATGTTGATTCTTTGAAACTTAGATCTATTCAATCTAAGCATGATATCAATGAGTCTCTCAAAGCCATGAGAATTTCCATTGATGAGTGCAAAGAAAGAACCGCTAGGATGGATGGTAAGAAAGATTCCTTTATAAGAGTGTGTTCTTCTAGTTTCCATGATAATAAAGATGAAGATCTAAAAGTTATTGATGTGTCCCCTATTAAATCTTTGTTTTGCAATATTAAACTTGATAATGATGGGACTGAATATGATCCACCTTTACCTAGAATGCGTTCCAAGAATTCGGAGTTTTTAGATCTTGATGCTAAAATTGATAAAAGTGGGATTGAAGAGATCAAAACTTTAAATATTGATGAACCCACTATTTTGGATTTCAAGGAATTTAATTATGATAACTGCTCTGTGATAGATTGTATTTACTTGTTGTAATCCGTGCTAAATTCTCCTCATGCTTATAGCCAACATAAAGCTTTTACTAAACATATCGTTGATGCTTTGATGCAATCTTATGAAGAAAAACTTGAGTTGGAAGTTTCTATTCCTAGAAAACTTTATGATGAGTGGGAACCTACTTTTAAAATTAAAATTAAAGATCATGAATGCTATGCTTTGTGTGATTTGGGTGCTAGTGTTTCCATGATTCCAAAGACTTTGTGTGATTTGTTAGGTTTCCGTGATTTTGATGATTGCTCTCCAAACTTGCACCTTGTGGATTCCACTATTAAGAAACCTACGGGAAGAATTACTGATGCTCTTATTGTTGCAAATAGGAATTATGTGCCCGTAGATTTTATCATTCTTGATATAGTGAAAGTGCTAGTGATCGACTAGAGGGGGGTGAATAGGCGATTTTTATGAAAGTCTTCAAAACATGTGAGTTTCGAAGACAAAAGATAGAAATAAACCTATTATCATGCAGCGGAAGGTAGAGTACACTAGGCAAACCATAGTCATGTATTTAATGAAGTGAAAGCACAATGACAAATAGCAGCTAGGCAGTAAGGATCAGGTAGGAAGATGTTGAGAAGCCAATCAGTACACGTAATCACTTAGTGAAGTCGAATGGTGATGCTATCGTACAATTACTTCATAAGAGCCAACAATAAGTAAAGGGAAGGGAAGGATGAAACCAGTGACTCGTTTAAGAAAATGATTTGTTGGACCAGTTCTAGTTGCTGTGACAACTGTACGTCTGGTTAGGGAGGCTGAGATTCAACTCAGAAGACCTCGTCTTCACCTTATTCCCCTTGAGCTAAGGACACCCAGTCCTCGCCCAATTACTCTGGTAAGTCTTCAAGGTAGACTTCCAAACCTTCACAGACTTTGTTCACCGGCAATCCACAATGACTCTTGGATGCTCAGAACGCGACGCCTAACCGGCTGGAGGATTCACAGTCCTCAAGTGTAATGAGTCTTCAGATCACACAGACAAGAAGTTAAGTGATGCCTAACACTCTTTGGCTCTGGGTGGTTAGGGCTTTATCCTCTCAAGGAATTCTCTCTCAAAGGCTTCAAGGCGGGTTGCTCTCAAATGACAAAAGCCGTACTTTAACTCTGAGCAGCCAACCTTTTATGGTTGTAGGGGGTGGGCTATTTATAGCCACTAGGCAACCCGACCTGATTTGTCCGAATGACCCTGGGTCACTAAGGAACTGACACGTGTTCCAACGGTCAGATTTCAAACACACACTGCAACTTTACTTGGGCTATAAGCAAAGCTGACTTGTCCAACTCTGAACAAGATTCCCTCTCATAGTCTTCACTCGAAGACATAGGATTTTGGTTAAGCATCACTTCAGTCATTTTCACTGGTTTTCTTGGACCCCACTTAACAGTACAGTGGTTCCTATGACTCAACAAATAAGAAAAAGAACTACGAAAGATCTAAGTCTTCGCGCTCCATAGTCTTCATGCGATGTCTTCTCTTGTCATAGTCTTCAAGGTGAATGTCTTCACTTACCACCTTTGACTTCAATGTCTTCATACATTTTTAAGGGTCATCTTTGGTAGGAAAGCCGAATCAATGAGGGACTTCTACCTGTGTTATCCTGCAATTCTCACAAACACATTAGTCCCTCAACTAGGTTTGTCATCAATACTCCAAAACCAACTAGGGGTGGCACTAGATGCACTTACAATCTCCCCCTTTTTGGTGATTGATGACAAACTAGTTGAAGTTTTCAATGGGGAATATAATATGTGAAATTGTAAAGGATAAGGAATTGTCTTCATAAGTTGCAAGGGCTCCCCCTGAAGATGTGCATATAAGTAATTTGCTTTTGGAATGCAAATGCACATGGCAGGTTGTACTTGTGGAGATCCTCTTCAACTTATGATGACAATTCATCATGCATGAAAGGTATGTGAAGATAATGACATGCATAATGAAAAATGGACGTCTGCAAAATGATCTAAGTGCGGATTTTATCGTCGCACATGCGGGATTTATCATCGCATCACAAAATAGCAAATAAGTAGTAGACGACCATCGAGTTTAAGTGTTACAACTCAAAGAACCAAATGTATCAAAACGAGAGTTGTAAACACTAGGCAAAACATAAAGTAACCGCCCATATGGACCCGCTTGAAGACTATCAAACTCATATGCTTCTCCCCCTTTTGTCAGTGAGGACCAAAAAGGTTTGAAGACATAGAGCATCTACTCGTTTCCATGAAGAGTAGGTGAAGCAGCAGGGTTGTCAGTGGTGTTCGGCGGTGCAGAAGAACTTGGGGCAGTGTCGAGGCATGCAGAAGTAGGGGGCGGTGAAGTGGCATCATCTTCGTCCTCGATCACTCTGGCATTCACAGTTGCCGCAGAGGAAGAGAACTCAGAGTCTTCAAGAGATGGAGTTCGTCGCAGCACAGCCCTTCGGGGAGGTGTGGAGTCAAACTTGAAACGTCCAGAGAAGCCACCCTCTTGAAGATCATCCTCAGAACACATAAGCGTCAGCCCTTTCCATGTACGCCGACAGGTTTCATGGGCAACAAAGGCATTCTTGGTGGCAAGATTGCGAATGCGGTTGACATCCACCAAGAGGCTTTGCATTTGGCGCTTCAGCCAGTCATGATGCCTATCCTATTTCTGATGAAGAGCAACTAGAAGCTCTCGGTCATTGAGAACACGAGATCACTTCTTGGGTCGTTGGGCAATAGTGCTTTCAGTGGCTTTAGTAAGAGCACGATGAGGTGCACGTGTAGTACCAGCCAGAGGATAAACATAAGTGACTGCTTCAACTCCTTCAATGTTCTGAGTGAAACTTTGATGCTCCGCATTCTGAAGACTAAGAGGTTCCTTGGCAGGCTCTGGATAAATGGCTTCAACGGACATATCCACATCAGGTAGAAAGATCCGATGATTGCGAGCAGATGGCTGATATGGAGATAGCTGAGTGGACTTTAATCAGCCGCATTATCCATGGAGCGTAGAACTTCAAGCCAAAAAGATCAGATCCTGATGCAGCAAGTTGGCGGATGAAGAAGTCTTGTGCATTGAAGCATTTGCCATGAAGAATATAGAATACCAAAGTCTTCATTGCACCTTCCATCTTTGCATGTGGAGAATGTCCTTTGATGGGCCAGAGAGTTCGCCTTATAATGTGATAGATGGTCCTTGGCAGATACTCCAGGTCTTCAACAAAGAACTCCTTAGGATATGCAGCGTCTTGTGGCAAAGGCTTCATCATACTGAGCATCTGACTCATGTTCGGTTCAGGCTTCTGAAAGATGCTCTCCATAGCTTCACGGTGAAGCTGACAGCGAGGTTCATTGAGATCTCCAGGAGTGGGCAAACCAGTGAGCTCAATGATATCAAAGGCTTTCGCTTCGTGAACATTCCTGTCATCCACTCAAGGACCCAAGTCTTCGGATCTCTGTTGTAACCACGTATGTGAAGTGTGGCATAAAATTGGAGCAGCAACTCTTCGTTCTAGTGCTCTTGGTCGGTGGTGAAAGGCAACAATCCAACCTCTTTGAAGCAATCCAGAGCTTCTTCCAAACAGGGCAGACCAGCTATTGCTTCGGTGTCAAGACGCATATGTGGGAAGATGCGACCTTGATTGTACAGAATGCAGGAGTAATAGCTTCGCTGCGGATAGCTCCAGAACCGATCAGAAGATATTCGTTCCCTTGAGTAGGGGTTCTTGGAGCTATTGAAGAAGGTGTTGTCTGCTTTGAAGCCGTTGACATTGAAGGATCCAGGTGTTGTTGCAGGACCTGGAAACCTGGGCAACCTTGGCATTGGCTTCTATACCTGAGGCCTATGCTCAATATGATAGTCAAACTGAGGACCAGCAGCAGGCGCAGGAACAGAAGCAGTAGCATCATTGGCTTCGCTGACTTCTGGTTCTTGGTTTGGTGTAGGCTCCACATTTGCTTCAGTCATGACAACGTCAGTGGCTTCATTGGTGTTGGTGGTGGCAGCCTCAAGATTTTCTACCTCCACTTGATGAGCTGGAGGGTCGGGCACAGACACATTCTCCTCGAGAACAGCTTCTTCAATAGTTGGGGGAGTAGGGGCATGTTCGTCTTCTTGGGTGTCGTCGACTGATGCAGGCGGAATATCTTCAGCAGCTTTAGCCTCAGACTCGGTGACTTGAGACCTTGGTCCTTTGCGAAGCCTGCGTAACGCTGGCGACGCTTTTGGAGATGGAGTTGGCTGGGTCTCAAAGTCATCTTCTTCTTCTTGTCGGGGTGGTGTGACTCGTTGTTGTGGGTGATCAGCCCATGATGCATCCTGAGCAATTGGCGTCAGAGGACAACCAATGCTGATGAGTTCGTTGTGCGTAAGCACAGGCGATGATACCTGTTGGTGCTCGATCAGAGGAAGAACTACATCATCGTCAACATTGTCATGGTGACCAATGTCTTCAGCAGCGGTGGGATCAGCTGCTGGAATGTCTTCGGCTTCATGAGCCTCTGTGAAAGCCGGCTCATGGACAGTCAGGTGGCGCTCTTAATGTTTAGCGGCAGGGCGAACCATGGAGATAGGTTCAACAATTAAGGGCTCTATGGGAGCAGCCCGTTCCTTCTTGGTTTTCCGCTTCTTCTTGGAGGGAGCAACAGCAGAGGCTTCAGGATGTTTCCTCTTTCTGGCTTCAGCCTCAGCAGTCCTCGTCTTCTTCAGTAGACCTGGCTTTTGGCTTCGAGCCAGTCATGCTGGTTGGGAAGACAATGGGATGTGCTTCCTGCCTTGGTGCATCGGGTTCGGCCATAGCGGGCTTCTTCTTCTGCTGCTTTGCAGCCATCCTGGGGTCGATGCCAGGACGCCCAAGGGCCTTGCGCTTCTCAGCCTCATTGTAGGCTTGCACACACTTGTCAGCCAGGCTCTTCATGCGCTCACGAGAACCTTGAGCTTCTTCATGCTTCTTGAGAAAGGCTTCTTTGAGCTCGTGTAGCATGATCTTGAAGTTCTTGACCTCTTGCACACTGAGCTTGGCCATATGCTTCTTGAACTGAGCTTTCTCAAAGTCAATCTTTTGCTTCAGTTCGACGATGCGCTGAGCTAGAGCTAGCTCTGAAGCAATGGCGCCATGGAAGGCAACACTGAGGCCAATGGGAAGTTGCAGATCTTCAAAGCAGAGGTTGGGCGTGTCAAACCACTCATCGATGAAGTCGTGGATGATTGCCACGTCAGCAAATTGTTGAAAATTTCTGCTTCTTCTTTGCTCTTGATCAGTTGCTCAAGAGCATCATCTGCAAGATCTTCATCACTGGACAGATCAATGGCATCGTTGCGCAGAATAGCAGCAGCAGTCAGTTCTTGGCTGGTATGTGGCAGAGGCATCTTGACTCTCAGAGGCTTGGAGATGCGTGACAGATCTTCAGACTGCACACTGTCTTCAGGAGGTGCAGTAGCCAGTGGCTTCGCCCATGAGATTTTTGGTGCTGAGGCAGGCTTTGAAGCTTTAGGCAGCTTTGGCTTCTGCGGCTTTGGAGTAGGAGCTGGGGCTTCATCAGTGTCAGCATCATCATCAGAATGATCCACTTTGGCACCTTGAACTGAGATGTGAGTGATGAGGCCATCCAGGTTGTAGAAGGCCCCAACAAGATTGGGTTCAGCTTCGCGGGTGCCATCGCCACGGGGAGCAGAGGGACCAGGGTTGAAGTCTAGTCCCAATGACTTCTTATTCTGCTTCACTGAATTCTGGGCAAACTGGAAGTTGCGCTTGAACAGATTGTCGTCACGACACCATAGCAGTGACGATGGGTCAGCATCCGTAGGCTGTGGTCCACGGACCATGCAGGGATAGAAGCCTTGTTCAATGGCTTCATCTCTGGACCTGGGTTTAAGATTTCTGTATAGGATGTCTCCCCATGGTCGCTTGATGGCATTCTTCTCAGCGTATTCCTTTGTCACAAACCTGTACTTGAACCACTGTTCTACCCAATATCGTCGAATCCATTGGATTCGTGTCTTGCGCTGATTGTAATCCTCTTCTGGATCTGTCTTGTACAGTTCTGAGAGGTCATCGGGCAGATCTCTTGACGTTTCACCTTGATGCTTTCTGCCACCCTTCCTTGCTGATTTCTCTGCAGCCATGAACTTTAAACGGAATGGCTTAAATACGTTCAAAGGCTTCAAGGGATTTCGCTTGCTGGACAAACAGGAACTAGCTTTGGGAGAATTTATATGATGCTATAAGAATTATGCAAATGAATGCAGACTATGAGAACCAAGGGATTCTCCCACGGACATGTACCTGTGACAACATTAAGGTGCAAGGGAAGGGGAAGAGGTCATATGCATTCTCAGAAGATTTTGAAGATAAATCAGTTTAGAAGACATTGACCTCATCGTGCGAAGACATTCACTCATAGATAAGGAGTTGGTTCCAGATTTGTACGAATCCACGGATCAGTACAAGTGAGGAATCTAACTACTTTGTGAAGCATAAGTGAACATACTAGGCATAATATGAGATGCAGTATGAATTGGATCCAACATGTGTGAACAGAAACTACTTGTGGTAGAAAGTGACGAATCTATAGGATCAAAGGGGCCGTAAAAAGGAAGTTTTATTTACCACACAAGGAACTGCTAGACGGAGTGGAAGAGGAGGCCGAGCAGTTCGATCGTCCGTGCCCTAACTTGGCGACGGAGGACACCTACGGTGACGGCGGAGAAGACGATGTCCGCGGCCGGCGTGAAGACGGCGTCGGAGAGGTCGCGGCAGCTAAGCGCTTCGTCGCCGGCGTCGTCGAGGGCTAGCGGTGGTGCTAGGGTTCGTGCGAGAGTGGAAGAAAGGATAATGACTATGGTGAGGTGTGTATTTATAGGAACAGGGACGGCACAACATTATTACACAGGTGCCCCTAGCGATTCACATCTGAAGAACACGTGGCCATCATGCAACATATCGGAGGTTGTTCCACATTCCCACGCACGCCTCGATTGTCGGGTGGTCGTTCCCACTTCTCCGGGTTTCAGGTGAAGGAATTAGCATTGAAAACGGACTTAATGTTTGTCTCTGTATCTTCTGCTGACAAGGACGCAGAGAAGACATTCGACAGTTTCAATAGAATGCATATGATTTGGAGAGATAGAGTTTGAGATAGAGATCATAGAGAGGTTAGGGTCCGATCACATTCACTTAGTTCAAAAGATTCAACAAGAAGACATAGCTATAAGTGAATGCTGTAGAGGACAGAACACTAGTATATATATATATATATATATATATATATATATATGATCAACATAATGAAGATAATCATGAAGACATGTTGAGATTGAAGCCAAACCAAATGTGAAGACACAGCAAATGTAACACCATGGGTAAAACACTTCAAACAGACGAATTTTGTGGTGGCGTTACCCACCGTATAGGAAGTATTAGACCCAAACACGGCGCACAATTATTGTGGCGCTCCGAAGTCAAATTCCACATTAATGTATTCACACTTAGAATGTATGTCTTCATTGATTGAAGATATACTTTACTTCGTGTGTTGCACATCTAAGTCATCAATATGCATAAGTGTTAGGATGTGTGCCTGATCACAGGACATTTGAGGATTCCAAGATATTTAGCTCACACCATAACTTGCAAAATCTCTTCTCATCCAAGGGCTTGGTGAAGATATCTGCCAATTGCTCTTCAGTGTTGACGTGTATGATATCAATATCTTCCTTCACAACATGATCTCTGAGAAAGTGATGACGAATTTCAATGTGCTTTGTCTTAGAGTGCTGAACTGGGTTGTTGGCAATCTTGATGGCGCTTTCGTTGTCGCAGTAGAGTGGCACTTGCTTCAGATGAATGCCATAGTCTTTGAGTGTTTGCTTCATCCACAGAAGCTGAGCGCAGCAAGATCTAGCAGCAATGTATTCAGATTCAGCAGTGGAGAGAGATACACAGTTCTGCTTCTTTGAAGACCAACATACAAGTGATCGTCCCAGAAAATGACATGTGCCTGATGTGGACTTGCGATCCACCTTGTCACCAGCATAATCAGCATCCGAGAATCCAACCAGATCAAACTCTGAGCCCTTTGGATACCATAATCCTAGAGTTGGGGTGTAAGCCAAATATCGAAGAATTCGCTTCACAGCTAAGTGATGCGATTCCTTTGGTGCCGCTTGGAATCGAGCACACATGCAAACACTAAGCATAATATCCGGCCTAGATGCACATAGATAAAGTAAAGAACCAATCATGGAGCGGTATACCTTTTGATCGAACTCTTTACCATTGTCGTCGGGACCCAGATGATGTTTGGCTGGCATTGGCGTCGTGAAGCCTTTGTAGTCTTGCATACCAAACTTCTTCAGGCAATCTTTGAGATACTTCTCTTGAGATATAAAGATGTCGTTGCGTTGTTGACGTATTTGAAGACCAAGGAAGAACTTCAGCTCACCCATCATGGACATCTGATATTGCTCTTGCATCATATATCCAAACTCTTCACTGTATTTCTGATTGGTGCAGCCGAAGATAATGTCATCCACATATATTTGGCACACAAACAGTTCACCATCATATGTCTTCGTGAAGAGAGTGGGGTCGAGGAACCATATTTGAAGCCTTTGCTCTTCAGGAAGTCTTTGAGTGTGTCATACCAAGCCCGAGGGGCTTGTTTGAGGCCATACAGTGCCTTGTTGAGCTTGTATACCATGTCAGGATGTTTTGGATCTTCAAAGCCAGGCGGTTGTGCAACATACACTTCTTCTTCAATCTTGCCATTGATAAAAGCGCTCTTCACATCCATTTGATATAGAAGTATGTTGTGATGATTTGCATAGGCCAGCAGTATGCGTATGGCTTCAAGTCTAGCCATAGGAGCAAATGTTTCATCGAAGTCAATCCCTTCAACTTGAGTGTATCCTTGAGCAACAAGACGAGCTTTGTTTCTGACAACTTGACCATGCTCATCTTGCTTGTTGCGATATATCCATTTGGTTCCTATTATATTGTGCTTCCAAGTATCAGGACACTTAACCAGTTCCCATACATTATTCAGCTCAAACTGTTGAAGCTCTTCTTGCATAGCTTGAATCCATTCAGGTTCCATGAAGGCTTCTTCTACTTTCTTGGGTTCTGTTATTGAGACGAATGTGAAGTGCCCACGGAAATTTGCTAGCTGTGTTGCCCTTGAACGAGTGAGTGGACCTGGTGCATTGATGCTATCGATTATTCTCTCAATCTGCACTTCATTTGCAACACGAGGATGTACAGGACGAAGATTTTGCTCTTGCTGATCATTGTCATTGTTAGAGGGATTGTCTTCAGGCTGAGCATTGTCTTCAGATTGATCAGGTGCGGAGATGATAAGTTCTTCTTCAGGTTGAGCTTCAGAAGGTATGATTTCTCCAGTTCCCATAAGTTTGATTGATTCACTGGATGGAACTTCATCTAGCACATTTGGCAAGTGCTCTCTTTGTGAGCCGTTAGTTTCATCGAACCGCACATCCACTGTTTCAACCACTTGGTAATGAAAGAGATTGAAGACTCTGTAGGAGTGCGAATCCTTTCCATATCCAAGCATAAAACCCTCATGTGCTTTTGGTGCAAATTTTGAAGTGTGATGTGGATACTTGATCCAGCACTTGGCGCCAAATACTCTGAAGTAAATGACATTTGGCTTCTTGCCAGTAAGGAGCTCATAGGATGTCTTGTTCAGAAGCTTGTGAAGATAAACATGGTTGATGATATGGCATGCAGTGTCAATGGCTTCAGGCCAGAATTTTCTTGGAGTCTTGTATTCATCAAGCATCATCCGAGCCATCTCAATAAGTGTTTTGTTCTTGCGTTCGACGACGCCATTCTGCTGTGGCGTGTACGGAGCTGAGAATTCATGTGTGATGCCCAAAGTATCAAGATATGTATCAAGGCCAGTGTTCTCTAATTCAGTGCTATTGTCACTTCTGATGTGCTTTATCTTGGCGCCATAGTTGTTCATTGCTCGATTGGCGAAGCGTCTGAAGACATCCTGCACTTCAGTCTTGTAAAGGATTATATGCACCCAAGTATATCTTGAATAATCATCAACAATGACAAAGCCATAGAGACAAGCAGTAGTAGTAAGAGTTGAGTAATGAGTGGGACCGAAAAGATCCATGTGTAGCAGTTCGAAGGGTTGAGTTGTTGTCATGATTGTCTTCGAGGGATGCTTGGCCCTCGTCATCTTTCCTGCTTCACAGGCACCTCATAAGTGATCCTTCTTGAACTTGACGCCCTCGATGCCTATGACATGCTTCTTCCTTGCAAGGGTGTGGAGGTTCCTCATGCCAGCATGCCCTAGCCTTCGATGCCAGAGTCAGCATTCAGAAGCTTTTGCTAGAAGACATACTGCAAGTTGTGGTCCTGTTGAGAAATCTACAACATACAAATTATCTTTTCGATACCCTTCAAACACTAGAGACTTGTCAGATTCCATTAGTACAAGGCAACGATATTTTCCAAACATCACAATCATGTTTAAATCACAAAGCATTGAGACAGACATTAAGTTGAAACCAAGGGATTCAACAAGCATGACTTTATCCATGTGTTGATCCTTTGAGATTGCAACTCTACCTAGACCCAATACCTTGCTTTTACCAGTGTCAGCAAATGTGATGTGACTTTTGTCTGATGGACGTAAAGTTGATTCCATGAGAAGGCTTCGCTTGCCAGTCATGTGATTTGTACACCCACTATCAATAATCCATTCTGAAGCAGCTGGTGTCGTACCCTAAAGTGTAGTTAGGGGGATAGGCTTCACGAAGAGAATTGTTAAGCAAGCACATTTGACGAACTAGTGGATTATTAAAGCTTAGATCGAGATTAGGACAGATAGAGCAAGTTGCAAGCGATTCAGAAACAAAGTACATAGTAAGACCATTTGGGCATTTGATCTTGCGCCCTACAATATGTTTAAGGTCCCCAGCAATAGTGTTAGACGATTTTGGTTTTCGGCTGGAGACCTTTCCTTGCAAAAGAGAGTTAAGCTTTCTTAGCCACCCACATCTTCAGGGGTGGCTTTGAAGCAATATGTCTAAGTGCGGCATCTGAGAACTTTGGCTTTGGAGCCCTAGCAAAAAGTCTTGCAGGTGGACAATAGTATTCATAAGAATAAGCAGAATAGTTCTTGGTCTTATGAACATGGCGGTTTGATGAACCGCACTCATATTCATAGGCCTGAGTATGGCTTCCCTGCAAAACATTTGCGTTAGTGTGACTCAGGTGAGTCCTCTGTCTGTATGAAGCCTTTGGACCGTATGAGGCCTGTGGTCTGGGGTTTGTCTTCTTCACCTGTGGTGTCATGATGACATTCACAGGAAGATTCTCCAAACACCTTTTCGGCACCCAGATCTTCTTCATAGGCGGTCCATTCCTGCAGTTAGTACCAATATACCTGGCAAACACTTCACCATTCTGATTCTTAAACAGTTTATAGTTTGCATCAAAGGATTCATCAATAACAATGGGGTTAGCACAAGTGAAGCCAGATAGAGTGGATGGATCTGCTGAAGGTTCCTTTGCAGCAACCCATGTGGTTTTGGGGTACTGCTCAGGTTTCCAGTAAGAGCCATCAGCATTCATTTTCCTTACGAACCCAACACCCTCTTTCCTAGGGTTTCGGTTCAGGATCTGCCTTTTGAGGACATCACATAGTGTCTGATGCCCTTTGAGACTTTTGTACATCCCTGTTTCAAGCAGTGTCTTCAACCTAGCATTCTCATCAGCAATAGCAGTGGTGTCCTCAGCAGAGGGGTTAGTTTCCACATCAACAGTTGAAGATATTGCAACAGTAGCAGCAGTAGAACATTCAGCAACAGAAGTAGCGTTATCACGCTCAATACATTTAAGACATGGTGGTTCAAATCCTTCCTAAGCTGAACTGATCTATTCGGCGCGAAGTGACTTGTTTTCTTTTTGAAGATCTTCATGAGCCGCTCTGAATTTCTCAAGATCTTGCTTCCTTTGAAGATAATCATAGGAAAGCCTTTCATGAGCTGTTGAGAGCGTTTCATGACGACTTTCAAGTTCCTCATACTTAACGTGAAGATTTTTTATGTCTTTAATTAAGGACTGAGATCGAGTCATATCAGCGTCTAACATATCATCACTTTTGTCTAACAGTTTTTGAATGTGTTCCATGGTTTTCTGTTGTTCAGTTGCAATTTTAGCAAGTGTTTTGTAGCTGGGTTTGGAAACACAATCGGAGTCATCGTCACTAGTTGTTTGATAGTGAGTAGTGCGTGTGTTTACCTTGGCACCATGTGCCATGAAGTAGTAGGAAGGAGCGGAGTAGTCCTTCTCATTTGCATCAGCGTCGGTGATGAAGTCATTTTCTTCAGTGTTGAAGATGGACTTGGAAACGTATGCTGTGGCCAGACTTGCAATGCCAGAATCGGACTCCTCCTCAGACTCCACCTCTGCCTCCTCAGAAGCGGACTCATCCTCAGAGTCCATTTCCTTGCCAACAAACGCACGTGCCTTGCCAGATGAGCTCTTCTTGTGTGATGAAGACTTGGAGGAAGACTTGGAAGAAGATTTTGAGTATTTTTTCTTCTTCTTGTCGTCAGAGTCATACTCCTTGCTCTTCTTCTTCTTGTTGTTCTCATTGTCCCACTGTGGACACTCAGAGATGTAGTGGCCAGGTTTCTTGCACTTGTGACATGTTCTCTTCTTGTAGTCATGAGCAGAAGCTTCATCATTCCTTGAGCTTGATCGTGACGACTTTCTGAGGCCCTTCTTCTTGGTGAATTTTTGGAACTTCTTCACAAGCATAGCAAGCTCCCTTCCAATGTCTTCAGGATCATCAGAACTGCTGTCAGATTCTTCTTCAGATGAGGAGACAGCCTTTGCCTTCAAGGCACGAGTTTGCCCATAGTTGGGACCGTAGATGTCTCTTTTCTCAGAAAGCTGAAACTCGTGTGTGTTGAGCCTTTCAAGTATGTCAGACGGATCGAGTGTCTTGAAATCAGGACGTTCTTGAATCATCAGGGCTAGGGTGTCAAACAAACTGTCAAGTGATCTCAGGAGTGTCTTGACGACTTCATGCTTGGTGATCTCAGTAGCGCCGAGGGCTTGAAGCTCATTTGTGATGTCAGTGAGTCGATCAAACATGAGCTGGACATTCTCATTGTCATTCTCTTGAAGCGGTTGAAGAGGTTGCGAAGGACACTGATTCTCTGATCTCTCTGGGTTGAGACGCCTTCGCTGACCTTGGATAGCCAGTCCCAGACTAGCTTAGATGTTTCCAAAGCACTCACACGGCCATACTGTCCTTTGATCAGATGACCACAGATGATATTCTTGGCAGTAGAGTCCAGTTGAATGAACTTCTTGACATCAGCAGCAGTGACACCTTCTCCAACCTTGGGAACGCCGTTCTTGATGACATACCATAGGTCGACATCAATGGCTTCAAGATGCATGCACATCTTATTCTTCCAGTAGGGATATTCAGTTCCATCGAAGACGGGGCACGCAACAGAGACTTTAATTATCCCTGCAGTCGACATAGCTAAAACTCCAGGTGGTTAAACCGAATCACACAGAACAAGGGAGTACCTTGCTCTGATACCAATTGAAAGTGCTAGTGATCGACTATAGGGGGGGTGAATAGGCGATTTTTATGAAAGTCTTCAAAACATGTGAGTTTCTAAGACAAACGATAGAAATAAACCTATTATCATGCAGCGGAAGGTAGACTACACTAGGCAAACCATAGTCATGTATTTAATGAAGTGAAAGCACAATGACAAATAGCAGCTAGGCAGTAAGGATCAGGTAGGAAGATGTTGAGAAGCCAATCAGTACACGTAATCACTTAGTGAAGTCGAATGGTGATGCTATCGTACAATTACTTCACAAGAGCCAACAGTAAGTAAAGGGAAGGGAAGGATGAAACCAGTGACTCGTTGAAGATAATGATTTGTTGGACCAGTTCCAGTTGCTGTGACAACTGTACGTCTGGTTAGGGAGGCTGAGATTCAACTTAGAAGACCTCGTCTTCACCTTATTCCCCTTGAGCTAAGGACACCAGTCCTCGCCCAATTACTCTGGTAAGTCTTCAAGGTAGACTTCCAAACCTTCACAGACTTCGTTCACTGGCAATCCACAATGACTCTTGGATGCTCAGAACGTGATGCCTAACTGGCTGGAGGATTCACAGTCCTCAAGTGTAATGAGTCTTCAGATCACACAGACAAGAAGACTTAAGTGATGCCTAACACTCTTTGGCTCTGGGTGGTTAGGGCTTTATCCTCTCAAGGAATTCTCTCTCAAAGGCTTCGAGGTGGGTTGCTCTCAAACGACAAAAGTCGTACTTTAACTCTGAGCAGCCAACCGTTTATGGTTGTAGGGGGTGGGCTATTTATAGCCACTAGGCAACCCGACCTAATTTGGCCGAAATGACCCTAGGTCACTAAGGAACTGACACGTGTTCCAACGGTCAGATTTCAAACACACACATCAACTTTACTTGCGCTATAAGCCAAGCTGACTTGTCCAACTCTGAACAAGATTCCCTCTCATAGTCTTCACTCAAAGACATAGGATTTTGGTTAAGCATCACTTCAGTCATTTTCACTGGTTTTCTTGGACCCCACTTAACAGTACGGTGGTTCCTATGACTCAACAAAGAAGAAAAAGAACTACGAAAGATCTAAGTCTTCGCGCTCCATAGTCTTCATGCGATCTCTTCTCTTGTCATAGTCTTCAAGGTGAATGTCTTCACTTACCACCTTTGACTTCAATGTCTTCATACATTTTTAGGGGTCATCTCTGGTAGGAAAACCGAATCAATGAGGGACTTCTACCTGTGTTATCCTGCAATTCTCACAAACACATTAGTCCCTCAACTAGGTTTGTCATCAATACTCCAAAACCAACTAGGGGTGGCACTAGATGCACTTACATATAGATTGCAATCCTTCATGTCCTATTATTCTTGGTAGACCTTTCCTTAGAACGATTGGTGCAATTATTGATATGAAGGAAGGAAATATTAGATTCCAATTTCCATTAAGGAAAGTCATGGAACACTTTCCTAGAAAGAAAATTAAATTATCTTATGAATCTATTATGAGAGCCACTTATGGATTGCCTACCAAAGATGGCAATACCTAGATCTATCCTTGCTTTTTATAACTAGCTAGGGGCGTCAAACGATAGCGCTTGTTGGGAGGCAACCCAATTTTATTTTTATTCCTTGATTTTTGCTCATGTTTAGTAATAAATAATGTATCTAGCCTCTGTTTTGGTTGTGTTTTTATGTTTAATTAATGTTTGTGCCAAGTAGAACCGTTGGGAAGACTTGGGGAAAGTCTTGTTAATCCTGCTGTAAAAAACAGAAACTTTAGCGCTCACGAGAACTGCTGCCATTTTTATTTGGAAAGTGCTATGTAGTTATTTATTTTTGCAGATGATTACTCGATAAATTCCTCACGTCCAGAAATTTATTTTAGAATTTTTGGGGTTCCAGATCTTGCGCTAGCTACAGATTACTACAGACTGTTCTGTTTTTGACAGATTCTGTTTTTCGTGTGTTGTTTGCTTATTTTGATGAATCTATGGCTAGTAAAATAGTTTATAAACCATAGAGATGTTGGAATACAGTAGGTTTAACACCAATATAAATAAATAATTAGTTCATTACAGTACCTTGAAGTGGTCTTTTGTTTTCTTTCGCTAACGGAGCTCACGAGATTTCCTTCTTTAAGTTTTCTATTGTGAAGTTTTCAAGTTTTGGGTAAAGATTTGATGGATTATGGAACAATGAGTGGCAAGAGCCTAAGATTGGGGATACCCATGGCACCCCCAAGATAATCTAAGGACAACTAAAAGCCAAAGCTTGGGGATGCCCCGGAAGGCATCCCCTCTTTCGTCTACTTCTATCGGTAACTTTACTTGGAGCTATATTTTTATTCACCACATGATATGTGTTTTGCTTGGAGCGTCTTGTATGATTTGAGTCTTTATTTTTTAGTTTACCACAATAATATTTGCTATACACACCTTTTTAGAGAGACACACATGATTCAGAAATTATTAGAATACTCTATGTTCTTCACTTATATCTTTTGAGTTATATAGTTTTTCTCTAGTGCTTCACTTATATCTTTTAGAGCGCGGTGGTGGATTTGTTTTATAGAAACTTTTGATCTCTCATGCTTCACTTAGATTATTTTGAGAGTCTTAAATAGCATGGTAAATTGCTTAAATAATCCTAATATTCTAGGTATACAAGATTAATAATAAAATTCTCTTGTGAGTGTGTTGAATACTATGAGAAGTTTGATACTTGATAATTGTTTTGAGATATGGAGATGGTGATATTAGAGTCATGCTAGTTGAGTAGTTGTGAATTTGAGAAATACTTGTGTTAAAGTTTGTGATTCCCGTAGCATGCACATATGGTGAACCGTTGTGTGATGAAGTCGGAGCATGATTTATTTATTGATTGTCCTCCTTATGAGTTGCAGTCGGGGATGAGCGATGGTCTTTTCCTACCAATCTATCCCCCTAGGAGCATGATCGTAATACTTTGCTTTGATAACTTTTAGATTTTTGCAATAAGTATATGAGTTCTTTATGACTAATTTTGAGTCCATGGATTATACGCACTCTCACCCTTCCACCATTGCTAGCCTCTCTAATACCGCGCACCTTTCGCCGGTATCATACACCCACCATATACCTTCCTCAAAACAGCCACCATACCTACCTATCATGGCATTTCCATAGCCATTCCGAGATATATTTCCATGCAACTTTCCACCGTTCTGTTTATCATGACACACTTCATCATTGTCATATTGCTTTGCATGATCATGTAGTTGACATCGTATTTGTGGCAAAGCCACCGTTCATAATTCTTTCATACATGTCACTCATGAGTCATTGCATGTCTCGGTAAACCGCCGGAGGCATTCACATAGAGTCATATTTTGTTCTAAGTATCGGTTGTAATTCTTGAGTTGTAAGAAAATAAAAGTGTGATGATCATCATTATTAGAGCATTGTCCCAAGTGAGGAAAGGATGATGGAGATTATGATTCCCCCACAAGTCGGGATGAGACTCCGGACGAAAAAAAAGAGGCA
Organism: Triticum dicoccoides; assembly: GCF_002162155.2. Lineage (NCBI taxonomy): Eukaryota > Viridiplantae > Streptophyta > Magnoliopsida > Poales > Poaceae > Triticum > Triticum dicoccoides. The sequence goes on from NC_041392.1 coordinate 261,588,588, forward strand.
ATAAAAAAACAGAAGGCCCAAATAAAAAAATGAGAGAAAAAGAGAGAAAGGACAATGCTACTATCCTTTTACCACACTTGTGCTTCAAAGTAGCACCATGATCTTCATAGTAGAGAGTCTCCTATGTTGTCACTTTCATATACTAGTGGGAATCTTTCATTATAGAACTTGGCTTGTATATTCCAATGATGGGCTTCCTCAAAATGCCCTAGGTCTTCGTGAGCAAGCAAGTTGGATGCACACCCACTTAGCTTCTTTTTGAGCTTTCATATACTTATAGCTCTAGTGCATCCGTTGCATGGCAATCCCTACTCACTCGCATTGATATCTATTGATGGGCATCTCCATAGCCCGTTGATATGCCTAGTCGATGTGAGACTATCTTCTCCTTTTTGTCTCCTCCAGAACCACCATTCTATTCCACCTAAAGTGCTATGTCCATGGCTCACGCTCATGTATTGCGTGAAGATTGAAAAAGTTTTGAGAATGTCAAAAGTATGAAACAATTGCTTGGCTTGTCATCGGGGTTGTGCATGATTTAAATACTTTGTGTGGTGAAGATAGAGCATAGCCAGACTATATGATTTTGTAGGGATAACTTTCTTTGGCCATGTTATTTTGAGAAGAAATAATTGCTTAGTTAATATGCTTGAAGTATTATTATTTCTATGTCAATATTAAACTTTTATCTTGAATCTTTCGGATCTGAATATTCATGCCACAATTAAGAAGAATTACATTGAAATTATGCCTAGTAGCATTCCACATCAAAAGTTCCGTTTTTATCATTTACCTACTCGAGGACGAGCAGGAATTAAGCTTGGGGATGCTTGATACGTCTCCAACGTATCTATAATTTTTGATTGCTCCATGCTATCTTATCTACTGTTTTGGACATTATTGGGCTTTATTATCCACTTTTATATTATTTTTGGGACTAACCTACTAACCGGAGGCCCAACCCAGAATTGTTGTTTTTTTTTGCCTATTTTAGGGTTTCGAAGAAAAGGAATATCAAACGGAGTCCAAACGGAACGAAACCTTCGGGAACGTGATTTTCTCACCGAACATGATCCATGAGACTTTGACCCTACGTCAAGCAACTAACAGGGAGGCCACGAGGTAGGGGGCGTGCCTACCCCCCCCCCCCAGGCGCGCCCTCCACCCTCGTGGCCCCCCTGTTGCTCCACCGATGTACTTCTTCCTCCTATATATACCTACGTACCCCAAACAATCAGATACGGAGCCAAAACTCTAATTCCACCGCCGTAACTTTCTGTATCCAAGAGATCCCATCTTGGGGCCTATTCCGGAGCTCCGCCAGAGGGGGCATCGATCACAGAGGGCTTCTACATCAACACCATAGCCTCTCTAATGAAGTGTGAGTAGTTTACCTCAGACCTACGGGTCCATAGTTATTAGCTAGATGGCTTCTTCTCTCTTTTCGGATCTCAATACAAATTTCCCCCCCTCTCTTGTGGAGATCTATTCGATGTAATCTTCTTTTGCGGTGTGTTTGTTAAGACCGATGAATTGTGGGTTTATGATCAAGTTTATCTATGAACAATATTTGAATCTTCTCTGAATTCTTTTATGTATGATTGGTTATCTTTGCAAGTCTCTTCGAATTATCAGTTTGGTTTGGCCTACTAGATTGATCTTTCTTGCAATGGGAGAAGTGCTTAGCTTTGGGTTCAATCTTGCGGTGTCCTTTCCCAGTAACAGTAGGGGCAGCAAGGCACGTATTATATTGTTGCCATCGAGGATAACAAGATGGGGTTTTTATCATATTGCATGAATTTATCCCTCTACATCATGTCATCTTGCTTAAGGCGTTACTCTGTTCTTATGAACTTAATACTCTAGATGCATGCTGGATAGCGGTCGATGTGTGGAGTAATAGTAGTAGATGTAGGCCGGAGTTGGTGTACTTGTCTCGGACGTGATTCCTATATACATGGTCATACCTAGATATTCTCATAACTATGCTCAATTCTGTCAATTGCTCAACAGTAATTTTTTCACCCACCGTAAGATACCTATGCTGTTGAGAGAAGCCACTAGTGAAACCTATGGCCCCCGGGTGTATCTTCATCATATTAATCTTCCAATACTTAGTTATTTTCATTGCTTTTATTTTACTTTGCATCTTTATCATAAAAATACCAAAAATATTATCTTATCATATCTGTCAGATCTCACTCTTGTAAGTGATTGTGTAGGGTTTGACAACCCCTTATCGCGTTGGTTGCGAGGATTTATTTGTTCTGTGCAGGTGCGAGGGACTCACGCGTAGCCTCCCACTGGATTGATACCTTGGTTCTCAAAAACTGAGGGAAATACTTACGCTACTTTGCTGCATCACCCTTTCCTCTTCAAGGGAAAACCAACGCAATGCTCAAGAGGTAGCACACTCACGCTCATCGCTATCTCCTCCCCCTCCCTCTCATGTCGACCACCATGGCATCCCCCTCCCATGCCCTAGGCGCCCCTCGCTGCACTGCACGGACGGTCACGCGTTGCCATTCCGTTCCTCGCCGCCACTAGTCGAGGAGGACCCGTCGTCGTTCTGTCCCTCGCCGCCACTAGTCGAGGAGGACGCGTCAACATTCCACTCCTCGTCGCGATGCGTCAAGGTGGACGCATCGGCGTTCCCAATCTCGCCAGCACGCGCATCGGAGGACGTGTTGGCTCCCCGCTATGAGGAGAACGCTGCACCGCCCGCTGAGCCCCCCAGCCTTGAGGAGCTTTGGAAAGAAATGGATGTTGCCTTGTGGGAGGCTTTGCCTTCGGCAGAGTGCGCCAAAATAGAGGCAGAGAAGAAGGTCGAGGAAGAGAAGCGTGCCACGGGGCAAGCTACGTGGCAGGCCTATGTCGCGTCCGAGAGAGTCAGTCAATTGGCTCTTTGCAGAAGGCTCGTGTGAGGGCCGTGAGGGTGGCGGAGGACGCCCGTGCCAAAGCCCTGAGTGCAGTCCGGCCCAAGCGCCTCATCTACGCTTGGCGGTACGTCGACCGGGTGCACGCTTCCAGCAAGGAGGAGTACCTATTGGTGCCGGATCACCACACCGTTGAGATTGCGCTCACCTGTCGGCAAGCCACCAATCTGCACCTCACGAGTTGCGAGGGTGAGGAAGAGGCGTTGTGTCGGTGCGCTGGGAAACGGCCACGCACCAGGGCACTCGTGGCGTGCCGCAAGCGCTCCTGGGAGCGTCGTGGCTTTTATTAGGAATATAATTTAGTTTCATAAGGCGATCTCATTATTTTTGGGACGCAAATGATAAATCCGGAACGTTCGGGAATTATTAGCGTCCTTAATTAAGTATGTAAAAGGAAAAGTTTGAAAACCTTGTGTATCTGTACGCATTTTGTAAGTACGTGCATATGTCACATGCACTAACATTTTATCAGTTAAATCTTTGGTCAAAACTTAGCACAAATTACAATGGTGACGAATAAACCAGGATGGAGGTACTAGTAGTAGTTTAGAAGCCCAAATAAATGAGTGAAGCACCTTAATGTTACTCTCCACTGTGATTAGTCCTATGGGAAAAGCTGGGGAAGAGACGGCTTATTTTTTTAAGCCACCAAAAGAACTGGCCCTAGGAGTGGTAGCTATGGATACTTGGAGTAGTTGGGTTTTGTGATATGATGGCTTTACTGTAGCGCCACAAGCAGGGTGAGACTCGCATGCAGCGCCACCCTCTACACTAGTACTACATCGGTCGTGGTTTATTAGTCCCCCATTGAATTTGACTGAATATTTAATTGACAAAATGTTAGTGCATGTCAACAAAACTATATCGTTGGATTCGTATTTGAACATAGTTTTCAGTGATATAATTTTAGATGACATGCATCATCATTTATCATACTATATATAATGTTAGTTAAATTTTTGGTCGTACTAATCTATAGTAAGGTGCCCATGCGTTGCACAGAACAGTGAAATGCATTGATCGGGGAGTTGTTTATTTTGACAAAGGGTGTGGGGGTCATCTCATGTGTAACGGGTATTGATAGGTTTCTTCGGATATTATTTCATCTCTAGAGCTCACAAACATCCAGGTGAAATAGATAAGAAAGTATATTTTGCAAACAAAAGTGTTCAACTGTTTAACCTGCATCCAAAACTTGTGAAGAAATAACACTTATTGTGCTTTGCAAGAAATGATCTTTAAGAATTAGTTTTTCAGTATTGATTGTTATACATGTTGGCTGCAGATGACATGGAATTTTCTTATAGTCAACAGTTGGCTATACTATTAAGTATTAATCATGCCCTTATACACCTAGACGGTGGGATTAAATCAGGATGACTTGGAAGGGGGAAGAGGAGATGTAAGAAATGGTTCATCATAAGTCTTTCACCAGTACTGTAGTAAAAATTTCATACATGGAAGATTCTAGACAAAACCATAAATGGATACACTTTTATTCATGCGCGATACTCCAATAGAGCAAGATCATGCATGGAAATCTCCACATGCTTAGACAACGGATTACATTGAGCGAAGACTAATGATCAACATTTAACTTGGTAATGCATATGTCCAGCTGAACCTCCTTGGAGTCCCTGTGCACCACATTGGGGGGGGGGAATCATACCATGCGTCTTCCATGTCCACATCGATGGGACCAGCTCGGCACAGTCCTAGTCAGCTTCCTGTAGCCAGTGTCGCCGCCCACGTAACTCGGAGGGGTAGTAACAGTGAGCACGCACCATACATCGGCCTCGTGTCAGTGTCAGTGTCCGCATCAGCAGCGTCGCCCCTGGCGCACACTACAGAGACAGGGCGGCGGCCTGCGCGGGCCTCGCTGGTGCCCACGATCAAGATGAAGACGCTGCCGTCCTCCTCCGAGACTAGTAGGCGGCGGTGATCCTCCAGCGACTCTGGCACGATGAACGGGTAGCACGTCTCGTACTTGATGTTCTTCACCGTGGGCCAATAGTGATAGACGGATGACTGCGTGAGGTGATGCACGAGGTTCGCCGGCGAGCCCCCAAATGACATCGGGTACTCATAGCAGTAGACGAAGGGCTCCTTGGAGGCATCGACCAGACCATCCATGAAACGGGAGTGGCTGTAGGGGGTGGTGCGCCAGTTGAATATATGAGCAAGTTACTACGAGATTTAGTCTGAAAAAGCACAAAATAAATCATGATGGCTATAACAGAGATTAAACTAATCATGTGGACTAGCATAGTAGATGAACAAATCGAATCTAGGACACAGACTAAAAACATGAATTCTACCACGATTTCAAATAGGAAGGACAGAAACACATACGATGCAACAGGAGCAGCACCGTTGGCGTTGAGGTTGTCGCCCATGTCATTGAAAAAGAGGTTTCCGAGGTCGGGGAAGAAGTCGTCGTCGGTGAAGTCGTCACTGCTAGTAGTCGCGAGAGTGCGCTCCCCAAATTTCAACAGCGCCTGCCGAATGGAGCGCGAGAGGGAGTGGCTGTAGGGGAGGTTGCGGGGGCCGAATGGAGCGCAGGAGTAGCACACAAAGCAGTAGATGGTGCTCCTCCCTAGTCTCTATCTCTACTCTTATCTCTATCTCTACTACTCTTCTTTCTTTTTATAATATACTAGTAGTTGTCAAATCGAATAGTACTGCGCTGCTTGCTGCACAGCCGGCTGAACACGCCTCCTCGCCTCCATCAAACCCCTCCGTTAAACCCGCATGCAAACCGAGAAACCTACTCCGGCCCGCGGGAGGAAATTTGTCGGTTGCCATTGTAGAATAATAGAGTCACGTCCAATCCATTTGAGTTAATTGCGTGTATGATTCTCCCTCTAAAAAAGGTAATTGCATTCTTAATCTTGTATTCTAAGTACTTTGTGGGTTCCACTGTCAGTACAGTGTACATTACTTGTAGGCTGGCTACAGATTCGTATAGAAAGTTAGAAAGAAACGAATCCATCCTTAATCTTGTATTTTAAGTACTCTATGGGTTCCACTCCCAGTACAGTAGCGAAAGAAGTATATATTAAAAAAATAAAAGCTACAGTTTAGGACAGAATTCGAACTCAGGCCATCGCGCTGCAAGCATCCAGCCAGACTAGTACACCAGGTGTTCATTGCGGACGATGCAGGAGATAAACCTTTATAGCAATGAGCCCGTCCGTTGCAAAGGATCCAAAGTAGAATAATACATATTCACAAATTTGAAAGAAAACAGTTTAGTTTTGATATACATATCACTAAAAATATCTTATGTTTCACTCCAAATATATTCTTTGGGTTGTTTTGATGAGGTAAGGGAGGAATGTGGTTCGTTTCAAGATACTAAGGGGTTTTGTGTAAACTTAAGTAGAGAAGTGGGAATTGTTGCAAAAGGCCACAACTTACATCACAGCCGTTAGATGTAGATCTAATGGTCAGAGATGGCGGATGGTAGACACACCATCATCACCAACTGAGTCTTCTATAGGAGTATAAGTATAAGTAATATAGGAGTAGGAGTAGAGAAAAAACCGAGTTGGTGATGATGGTGTGCCTGTCATCTTATAGTATAGACCACCCGATCTATATCTAACGGATAGAAAGTAAACTATGACAACTTTACAAAAGATACCCGCACCTCTCTCCACATTTACAGAGAAGGCCTTGCCTCGTTCATCCTTATCTCCCACAACCTCATTGCCGAGAAATTAAAAAAGGAAGTCTCTGGAACAATCTGGCATGGTGGCCGCTACCGGAGCCGTCCATCCCCATGCCCCCGCCCAGTCTGACCACCACGCCCCACTCCTCCTCACCTTATTTATCGTCTTTCTCGAGATATCATTTTTTGGATGAAATGGTCGAGATACCATGTTTCCAATAAAATTCTTGAGATATCATTAGTTTTTACACATGGGATTACTCCTCCATGGGTCAATCACAAAAGGTGTTTTGTAAAAAAATGCATCTTAATGTTCCGTGCAATGCATGTGCATCTTGCTAGATTTTTTGCATATAATTCCAAACACCACGTAGACATGGTCTTTGACCATTTTACAACTATGTTAGTATCATTGTTAGTGGTCAGCCGGTGCAAGTTATAGCCCCAGGTGTTTTAACCTTTTTTAGTAATGCTATCTGGCGATTGTTCACCACGAGCTCAATCATGGCGAATCCCACATAACCGTCAGATTTCCATCCGACGGTGGCCTGTTTTTAAGCCATGGTATTTGACAAAACCGCCACCCTTACACACGTACTGTAACTGCGTCACGGGCGTTTGCAACTGCCATGTCTGCCAGTGAACGTTTGTTGGGGATAGGAGCTAGCACCGATGGCGGTTCGTAGTCGTTCCACACTCGGGCATTGAAGTTTGTAACTATTTTAGATTAGAATATACTAATCCTTCGGTGCTAGTAGTAGAGCTGAGTCCTACTCCACTACTACTCTAGTGAAGCAAGTTAGGGCATAGTAGTAGGTATTGTAGGGAGTACCAGTACTGTGATCACTCAAGCAAGTTCTCTGGCATCAATATGACCCTACGCTACTGGTACGTGTCTCGTAAGTCAAGCGGTATGTTGTAGTCATCATCACATGTCCACTTCCCGCAGCACATATTCGCTTCTCCATCCTTGTTCGCACATAATCGTCCAATCTTCCATCCCCGCTAAGGCGCCTCCCCCTCTTCCGAAACCCAAGCACTAACAATGGCAGAACCGAGCAGCGTCCGTCGAAAGAGTGGCTGGAATTCGCTCCCCACATAGGTAATCAAGCTCATTGTTTCGCGTGTGGAAAATCTCAGTACCATGCCGCTCGCCGCGTGCTCGTCGGGATGTACCGTTTACTCAAAGCCCTCAGGCCAGAGCTTTTTAAGCCAGCTCCTTGCTTGCTGATGCCGCTTGATCTTCAGAAACGGCGTGTCACGCATCATAACGATTGTAGGGTGGCAAGCATCAACCCTCTTGACTGCGATCCGATCCCCGTCACCCTCAACTACATTAAAGGTATGTACTGGGTCAGAATGAACACGTCTTGGATGGTGCTCGTCGACGGTGGCGGCAGCTGGATGCTTGTGGAGGTCTACACCCGGTGATTGGCCCCCCTTCCCTTGATTAACACTGCACTGCTTTGGCACCGCGGCCCAGAATACTCGAAATCTTATAGTAGCCAACATGATACCAAGTTTGATTTGCTCAAGGTTGTAATCTGCCCAGTGCCCACAAGATCTGCGAATTATAAAGACTTCAGGCTAATTGCGTTCTTCAGCCGCAATCTCGCCTATCTGACAGGCCACTGTGGTAAGTGGATAAATCTACATGTCCATCGCAGGATCATACATCCTCCATGGTTCTCTGATGCCATTGAACACAAGGGCTTCATTTACGTTGTCGACTCCTTCTATGGCTGGACGTATAGCTGGCCTACTCCAGTCATCGCTACAAACGGTTGTTGCAGCAATATGTTACTTTCCTATGATATCATGATGGCTTGCTTATATTACTGTCAACATTTACTAAAAAATATTCATGCTCATAACATGCTATTCTTAAGATTGACTACATTAAGAGCCCTTTTTTATTTGACTCCAACTTGATATGATGGTGTAGGCCACCTGGTGTCCCTACCCTTCCTAATCCCAGAACCTTTCAAAGAAAAGCGGCATGGCAGTTGCAGGTGGTTCCTGGCTCAATCAGACGATAGTGAATGATTGATGATCGTTCGCACGTACCGAACGTGTTGTTTTGTGGAATACAATCACAGTGACTGCAAGGTCTTTGAGCAGGATCCCAGCTTCTCTGGGCCTTCAGGAATTTTTGACTGGAGTCTGGTAAGTAGCCTTGGTACACACTCTCTGTTTCTCAAACTGAATTATCCGATTAACCAGGAGATAACCGACGACAAGGATCATGATGGCAGCGCGGTTTTGTTCATCAAGCAAAACTGTGTGTACATAGCGTACCATGTGTCTTTGCATGCACCATACCCTGATATGTGTCATCACGCTCTGCAGCCCAAAGTAGGAGAGAGGGTCGCAAGTATTAGACTTTGACCTGCTGGCTGGAGTTTCCCCTGTCAGGCACCCATTTGGTTCAAGCCGTCAGCCAATCTCCATAGCTTAATAAATAGTAACGTCTAACTTAGCCAGTTAGTTAGATGTGTACACTTGGTGTAGTAGGATCTTTATTTAGTTTGATGCATACACTTGTTCTTTTTTGGTAGCCCTTTTCTAATGATGGCTGATGTTTGGTTTGGAAGAGAGAGTTGCGTCTTTACTCTTCTGGCCTGCTTACTGCTTCTGTTGCACCCCCAGCCCTGGTTGCTGCTGCTGTTTTCAATGTACAATCAGTAGTATATTTCGTCTGTCGGTTGAATAAATGTGTTGTTAGAATGACAAACACAATTTTTTTGGAAGTCGTTGGATGGTCCGATCCTTTAGTACCCCGTACCGTATGTAGCGCATACTATTTTTCGTAGGAACACATTTTCCACTTGTTGATAACATGCAGCCGACTGATGAAGGCCCAATAGAGGAGCCCATAATTAACTAGAAGGGAGGCTCTCACATGAATCCGGCCCAGGTACATGCTCATGGTCCCCTAAACATAAATAAGTAAATAAATAAATAAAGCTAAATGATCATGCAACAGTTCTTTAAATTCATGATTTAACAGGAGGATATTATTTCCTATGATAGTGTCGTTACATTCAGTCGATATAATTCTTAGGCAAAGATAGAGACTAGTCTTCTTTCTCCCACCATTTTCTTCCTGCAACCAGCAGACCCATGCAAATCGCAGTCAATGTTGTAAATAGTTCTGGCCCATTTTTATTTTTCAATAAGAATGTCCAACCCAGCCCAACACATTGGCGACAACACTTTATCCTCCGCCTTGGTGAGCTTGCCGCGGCGCCGCCGTCTGGCCCTGTCAACATAGTGAATCGGGAGAGGACTGTAGATGTGAGTATGACAGTACGGATCCACCAGGTCCACTCCCGAACGCAAGCAAAGCGCCTCTTTTACTATTCAGATGCACCCCTCGTTTTTTACTCTAATCCACCCTACTGATATCTGGGACCCACATCATTTTCAATGTATAGTCAATTAACGACAGAATTGCACAATTTGTTTTGAGGATTTGTTCGGAGGAGCCGGCTATAAACTGGGTTGTGCGGTCTCTGTGGCCCGTCTAACAACATGACCAGCCCAGCAGTTTTTTCTTTGAGAAAATAGGTAGGCCACTATTTATTTTTGAAGAATACACGAGCTAAGCCTATTTGTTTTCTCCGACTTACTGGGCTGCAAATCTTTCAAGACGAGGAGGGATGCATGCCGGACTAGCCAAAGAGTTTGGTCAGTATCTGTTAAAAGTAAATGGGAAAATTAGTTTGTTTTTTTCTTTTTGTTCTTCACTGATATTTTATATTTCATTGGATTTTAACATGACATAGTACTAATTTATTTTTAAATTTTTTTTAGTATGGCTAATAATTTTTGGATTAAGAATACTTTGTTCCCCGGCAAAAAGTTGCAAATTTTCAAAATTTCGCACATTTTTAGTTCAATTTTTTAACCCTGGTACTGACCAGAAAATGGGCAGCAATTCTAAAAATGGAAAATGGGATGCAATAAATTCCATATGAATTAGAAAATAAGTCAAAATTATAAAAATAATAGCAAATGGGTTGTACATGCCACAAATTTCGAGGCTGACTTGTTTACGCAAGGCTTTGTCAGTCAACACACGATTCTGGCAGAAGTGACAGTTGGATGTCCATCCAACAGCCGACGTGCTTCTTCAATCTCTAATCTACATGCTCCAGCCGCCTAAACCAGCACCGACGGGACTACTTGCTCCCTCCTCTTGTGGCCCGTTGTCATGCCGCGCGGGCTTCACCGGCCCACCCTACTCCCTCCACTGGCCTGGCCGCATGCAATCAACTACCTCCTTATTACACGAAAAAAATGATTCCTCCCATTGACATCTGGGGAACACCGGTTCAGAGGCTGACCTATGGGCCTACTAAGTTGACGCGTACGCAGGGCTTTGTCAACTTAGTCAACAAACGATTCTAGCAGTAGTGACGGTTGGATTTGAATTGAACGATCCTGCTATTTCTTCAATCGCTCTTCTTGCACCAGCCACCCAAACCAGCACCGGCGAGACCACCTGCTCCTGACTCCAGTGGCCGGCTGTGCTGCCGTTGAGGCCTCACTTCCCCCTACTACTCCCACCGCTGGCCAGGCCCTGCGGCGACGGCAGGATCACACCGCAGCCGAACCAGTGAACCCTCGTACTCCTCTTTGCGTGGGCATCCACTACCGCGTCTTCCCCGGCTCCACATCGTCCCCTTCCTAGGCCTCACCGTCGTCCACCACCCTGGTGCTCTCGGCGCGCCGTGGTCAATGTGGTCAATGAACGACATCCATCGGACGTGGACTTTACGTGGAGAGGCTGACAGCTGGGTCCACGGCCGCACACAAGGAAATGCCTCCTTATTACGAGCAAAATAATGATACCTCCACCTGACATCTAGGACCCACCAGAAGGGCCTCTGTATTTCGCAAAAAAAATGTTTCCCCCGCCGATAGGTCGGACCCACCAGTTATATCTTTGCATGCAAGGATGTGCCTCCTTATTACGCACAAAAAATTGAATACTCCCCCTGCTAGCTAGGACCCAGCATAGTGGGAGGGTGACATGTGGGCCTACTAAGTTGACGAGGACGGAGGGCTTTGTCAACTTAGTCAATATGAACGATTCTAGCTCTAGTGCCCATACGATGTCCATCCAACGACCATAGTGCTTCTTCAACCTCTGGTCTTCTTTCTCCAGCCGCCCAAAGCAGCGCCGGTCATGCCGCCAGCTCCCGCCTCCCGTGGCCGGCTGTTCTGCCGCAGAGGCCTCACCTCCCCCTACTACTCTCACCGTTGGCCAGGCCCTGCAGTGGCGGCAGCCTCACACCGCAGCCGAACCAGTGAACCCTCGTACTCCTCTCCGCGTGGGCATCCACTGCCGCGTCTTCCCCGGCTCTGCGTTGTCCCCTTCCTAGGCCTCGCCGTCGTCCACCGCCTTGGTGCTCTTGATGCGGCATGGTCAATGTGGTCAACGAATGACTTCCATCGGAAGATTACTGTACGTGGAGAGGCTGACAGCTGGGTCCACGGCCGCAGCAAGGAAGTGCCTCCTTATTACGTGCAAAATAATTATTCCTCCACCTGACAGCAGGGACCCATCGAACGGGCCACCATATTTCATAAAAAAATGTTTCCCCCTAACTGCTAGGACCCACCAGCTACATCTTCGCACGCAAGGAAGTGCTACCATATTACGGGCAAAAAAATGATTTGCCATGCTGACTGCTGGGACCCACCAGCTAAATCTTCGCACGCAAGGAAGTGCCTGACAGTCGGGACCCACCTGGTCGGAGCGTACGTAGCGTTGTCATTCTGGTCATGAACGTGTACATACATACTATCGGTCTGTCTACAGGCTGTAGCGATGAACCATGGCTATGTAAGGAAGGGCACGTGGCGTAGTAGAGGCGCGCATGTAGCATGTACATGTACGTACAACAGCCAGGGTGCAAGGAAGTAAATATAGTCACGTGTGTACATATGGGCAGGGTCTCAAATGCCTACTCACGCATACATACGTCCATGGCTCGTGTACATGACTGGGTCAGAATGGAGAAGCTGCGCCATCGTCGTGATCATGGGGAGGCAACCGGCTGGGTCAGAACGGAATGCGTCGTCGTGTTCATCGGGAGCCAACCGGCTTGGACGGAACAACTGATGGAAACAAGGCCTGGCGTACCGTAGAACAGAGGAAACAACCTTGTGTTCGACTAACCACGGTCGAAACGGGATCCTGTTCATCAGGAGGGGCCTGGCATACCGCAAAACGGTGGAAACGAGGTCCTGTTGATCGGGAGGGGTGTGGCATACCGCAAGACGGACGAAACAGACTTGTCTTGGAGCGCTACGGTCGAAAAGGGGGTCCTGTTCATCGGGAGGGGTGTGGCGTACCGCAAAACGGGACTCCACGGGATACTGTTCATCTCCATCGCCGACTACCTACACGGGCTACTGTTCATCCACCGTCGACCTCCTCCAGCCTCCACCTGCGACTGTTCATCCACGTGCTCCTGTTCATGCAGCCTCCTGATACGTCTCCAACGTATCTACTTTTCCAAACACTTCTGCCCTTGTTTTGGACTCTAACTTGTATGATTAGAATGGAACTATCTCGAACTGACGCTGTTTTTAGCAGAATTGCCATGGTGTTATTTTTGTGCAGAAATAAATGTTCTTGGAATGACCTGAAAATCAACGGAGATTATTTTTGGAATATACAAAAAATACTGGCGAAAGAATCAAGGCCAGGGGGCCCACACCCTGTCCATGAGGGTGGGGGCACGCCTACCCCCTAGGAGCGCCCTCTGCCTCGTGGGCCCCCTGGTGCTCCTTCGACCTCAACTCCAACTCTATATATTCGTGTTCGGGGAGAAAAAACCAGAGAGAAGGATTCATAGCATTTTACGATACGGAGCCGCCACCAAGCCCTAATCTCTCTCAGGAGGGCTGACCTGGAGTCCGTTCAGGGCTCCGGAGAGGGGAATTCGTCGCCATCGTCATCATCAACCTTCCTCCATCACCAATTTCATGATGCTCACCGCCGTACGGGAGTAATTCCATCATAGGCTTGCTGGACGATGATGGGTTGGATGAGATTTATCATGTAATCGAGTTAGTTTTGTTAGGGTTTGATCCCTAGTATCCACTATGTTCTGAGATTGATGTTGCTATGACTTTGCTATGCTTAATGCTTGTCACTAGGGCCTGAGTGCCATGATTTCAGATCTGAACCTATTATGTTTTCATGAATATATGTGAGTTCTTGATCTTATCTTGCAAGTCTATAGTCACCTATTATGTGTTATGACCCGTTAACCCCGAAGTGACAATAATTGGGATACTTACCAGTGATGACCGTAGTTTGAGGAGTTCATCTATTCACTAAGTGCTAATGATTTGGTCCGGTACTCTATTAAAAGGAGGCCTTAATATCCCTTAGTTTCCAATAGGACCCCGCTGCCACAGGAGGGTAGGACAAAAGATGTCATGCAAGTTCTTTTCCATAAGCACGTATGACTATATTCGGAATACATGCCTACATTACATTGATGAACTAGAGCTAGTTCTGTGTCACCCTATGTTATAACTATTGCATGAGGAATCGCACCCGACATAATTATCCATCACTGATCCATTGCCTATGAGCTTTTCACATATTCTTCTTCGCTTATTTACTTTTCCGTTGCTACTGTTACAATCACTATAAAACCAAAAAATTACTTTTTCTACCGTTACCACTACTATCATATTACTTTGCTACTAAATACCTTGCTGCAGATATTAAGTTTCCAGGTGTGGTTGAATTGACAACTCAGCTGCTAATACTTGAGAATAATCTTTGGCTCCCCTTGTGTCGAATCAATAAATTTGGGTTGAATACTCTACCCTCGAAAACGGTTGCAATCCCCTATACTTGTGGGTTATCAAGACTATTTTCTGGCGCCATTGCCAGGGAGCATAGCTCTATTCTTTGAGTCACTTGGGATTTATATCTATTGAGCACTATGAAGAACTTGAAAGATCAAAGAACCAAGATTTTTCCCTCAACTACGATGGGAGGTAAGGAACCGCCATCTAGCTCTGTACTTGATTCACCTTCTATTTTGAGTAAACCTGCGACACCTACACCTGCTATTCATTCTGATATGTCGCATGTTATTGATGATGCCACTTCTGCTTTGCATGATACTTATGATGAAACTAATTCTATGCTTGATAATATTGTGCCACTAGGTGAATTTCTTGGTGAACAACTTGCTAGGGTTAGAGAGAATGAAATTATTGAAACTAATAATATTGATGAAAGTGATGATGAAGATTCTCCCCCTAGATATGAATTGCCTGTTGTGCCTGAGGGTTATGTTATGGATGAAGAAATTGCTAGAGACTTCTTAGCTTGCAATGATAGATCTGATCTTAAGAAATTATTAGCTAAGCTTAAAGAAAAGTCTTTGAATGCTAGAATGAAATATGACCCTGCTTTTGCTACTTCACCTATCTTTATTACTTATAAGGATTATGATTTCTCTGTCGATCCTGAGTTAATTACTTTGGTTGAATTTGATCCTTTCTATGGTTATGGATCTGAAATTGTTGTGGCACATCTTACTAAATTAAATGATATAGCCACCCTGTTCATTACTGATGAGAAAACTCGCTATTACTTTATCCTTAAGTTATTGCCGTTCTCATTAAAGGGTGATGCTAAAACATGGTTTAATTCTCTTGATCCTGGTTGTGTGCGTAGTCCCCAGGACATGATTTATTACTTCTCTGCTAAATACTTCCCCGCTCATAAGAAACATGATGCTTTAAGGGAAATATATAATTTTGTGCAAATTGAAAAAGAGTCTCCCACAAGCTTTGGGGAGGCTTCTTCGATTACATACACTACAAAAAAAGACACATCTGTGACATTTTGGGCTGAACGAAAACATTTCTGTCATACTTATGATACTTCTGTGACGATAATTGTGACAAAACCCGGTATCATCATAGATGTGGTGGGCTCCTACTTCTATGACAAAAAATCATGACAGAACATGGGCTTTTCTTCCTGGGCAGGCCGGAGACGCAGCTGCATGACATTCTTTGGGCTGTCCATGACGGAAAAACCATGGTAGAAGCGAGGGCAAAGAAAATTTCGGGGAGTTCCCGGTTACGGTGGGTGGTAGGGGGCCGAGCGATGCGCGTTTCTCTCATACACGTACGCGCATGTGTGCGATGCGTTGGGCTCTAATTGAACCTGAGCGAGGCGTTGGGCTCTAACTGAACCCGAGCCGTTGCACTGTAGGCTACGCGTTACTGAACCCGAGTGATTCCTTCGCTACTGCTGCTAACTGAAGCCAATCGATGCTGCCTCTGGATGAGCAGTGAGCGTTCCTGGGGGGTTTGGATGAACAGTTCCCAGTGGGGGTGGATGAATAGGACCCTGTGGTGTTGCCTCTGGATGAACAGGACCCCGAACGATCAAGCCGGTTGGAGCTGGATGAACAGGACCCCGTGGAGGGCTAGATGAACAGGACCACCCCGTGAGGGCTAGATGAACAGTAGACAGTGGAGGGCTGGATGAACAATAGCCCGTGGAGGGGTGGTTGAACAGGAGCCCGTGTGGAGAGGGCTGGTTGAACAGTAGCCGATGGAGTAGCACGCGGTGGAGGCTGGATGAACAGGAGCCCGTGGATGAACAGTCGCAGATGGAGGCTGGAGGAGGTCGACGATGGATGAACAGTAACCCATGGAGGCTGGAGGGGATCGATGGTGGAGATGAACAGTATCCCGTGGAGTCCCATTTTGCGGTATGCCACACCCCTCCCGATGAACAGGACCCCCATTTCGACCGTAGCGGTCCAACACAAGTCTGTTTCCTCTGTTTTGCGGTACGCCACACCCCTCCCGATGAACAAGACCCCCGTTTCGACCGTGGGAGGTTCGTTTCCTCCGTTTTGCGGTACGCCAGACCCCTCGCAATGAACAGGATCCCGTTTCAACCGTGGCCGGTCGAACACAAGGCTGTTTACTCCGTTCTGCGGTACGCCAGGCCTCGTTTACATCGGTTGTTCCGTCCAAGCCCTCCCGATGAACACGACGACGCATTCCGTTCCGACCCAGCCGGTTGGCTCCCCATGAACACGACGACGACGCTGTTTCTCCGTTCCAACCCAGCCATGTACACAAGCCCTGGCCGTACTTATGCGCGAGTAGGCGTTGGAGACCTTGCCCGTATGTACGTACATGGCCGTATTTTTTTTCTTGCACTCTAGCCGATGTACGTACGTGTACATGTTATGTGCGCGCCTCTACTACGACACGTGCGCGCCTCTACAATGACCAATATGTACGTACATGTTTGCGACCAGAATGACAGGCTACGTACGCTTTGACCAGGTGGGTCCCGACTGTCAGGCACTTCCTTGCGTGCGAAGATGTAGCTGGTAGGTCCCAGCAGTCAGGGGGGCGAATCGGTTTTTTTGCCCGGACGCACTTCCTTGTGTGCAAAGATGTAGTTGGTAGGTCCCAGCAGTCAGGGGGGAACATTTTTTCATGAAATACGGTTGCCCGTCCAGTGGGTCCCTGCTGTCAGGTGGAGGAATCATTATTTTCTGCGTAATAAGGAGGCACTTCCTTGCTGCGGCCGTGGACCCACCTGTCAGCCTCTCCATGTACAGTCCACGTCTGATGGAAGCCGTTCCTTGACCATGTTGACCACGACACCGAGAGCACCAGGGCGGTGGACGACAGCAAGGCCTAGGAAGGGGACAACGCAGAGCCGGGAAGACACGGCAGTGGATGCCCACGCGTAGAGGAGTATGAGGGTTCACTGGTTCGCTGCGGTGCGAGCCTGCCGTCGCCGTAGAATAACAGAGGGTGTGGTGAGTAGAGGGATGGCCTGGCCAGTGGTGGGAGTAGTAGGGGGCGGTGAGGCCTCTACGGCATCGCAACCGGCCACGGGAGGCAGGAGCACGAGGCACGACGGATGCTGGTTTGGGCGGCTGGAGCAAGAAGACCAGAGGTTGAAGAAGCACTACGGTTGTTGGATGGACATCGTATGGTCACTGGAGCTAGAATCGTGCATATTGACTAAGTTGACAAAGCCCTCCGTCCCCGTCAACTTAGTAGGCCCACAAGTCAGCCTCCCACTATACTAGGTCCTAGCTAGTAGGGGGAGTATTCATTTTTTGTGCGTAATAAGGAGACACTTCCTTGCATGTGAAGATATAGCCGGTGGGTCCGAGCTGTCAGCGATGGTAACGTTTTTTTCACGAAATACAGAGGCCCTTTCGGTGGGTCCCAGATGTCAGGTGGAGGAATCATTATTTTGCGCGTAATAAGGAGGCATTTCCTTGTGTGCGGCCATGGATCCAGCTGTCAGCCTCTCCATGTACAGTCCACTTCAGATGCATGTCGGTCGTTAACCACATTGACCAGGCCGCACTGAGAGCACCAGCACGGTGGACGACGGCGAGGGCTAGGAAGGGAACGACACGGAGCCAGGGAAGACTCGACAATTGTTTCCCACGCAGAGGGGAGTATGACTGTACGAGCGTTTACTGGTTCGTCTGTCGTTGCCGGAGAATAACAACAGGTGTGGGTGAGTAGAGGGATGGCTAGGCCAGTGACGGGAGTAAGGTGGGGCGGTGAGGCCTGCGCGGCAACACAGTCGACCACGGGGAGGAGGGAGCAGGCAGTCCCATCGATGCTTGTTTGAGCGGCTGGAGCAGGAAGAGCAGAGATTGAAGAAGCACGACGTCCGTTGGATGGACATCCAACAGTCACTACTTGTGCGTCAACCTTTTTTTGGGAAGCCTCAAATCTGTGGAAAACAGCATACAACCCATCTACCATTATTTCTAATAATTTACAGCCCATTTGCTAATTCTTAAGGTTTTTTTGGAGCCCATATTCTTTTTGTTAGCATTACAGCCCATATTGTGGCCACGGTTAAAAAACTATACGAAATTTTGCATATTTCGGTGCGGTCCGAACTGTTTTTAATCCCGAAATTTCGAGTCACATTCAAACTGATTTTAAAAATAAATTTATATCAATATAAAATCTAACAAATTGTCCACGCATAAAAATCAATGCAATTTAAAATCTCAAAGTGAAAAAAGAAATTTGAAACTAACTGCCGATTTGATGTGTTTTAAAAATGTACAACCCATTTCTCATTACTGATAGGCCATTTTCTCGGCCAGTCGAATGAATCTCTCCTTGTCTTGAAAGATTTGCAGGCCAACAGGCCTGACAAAGCGACTTACTTGGCAAATAACAAAAAAATTGGGTTGTGGCCATGGACCCAGCTGCGGCCATGGACCCAGCTGGCAGCCTCTCCACATACAGTACTCTTCCGATGGAAGTCGGTCGTTGACCACATTGACCACGCTGCACCGAGAGCACCAAGGCGGTGGACGACGGCGAGGCCTAGGAAGGGGATGACGCGGAGCCGGGGAAGACGCGGGAGTGGATGCCCACGCGGAGAGGAGTACGAGGGTTCACTGGTTCGGCTGCGGTGTGAGGCTGCCGTCGCCGCAAAATAAAAGGGGGTGTGGGTGAGTAGAGGGATGGCCTGGCCAGCGATGGGAGTAGTAGGGGGTGGTGAGGCCTCCGCGGCATCGCAGCCGGCCACGGGAGGCAGGAGCACAAGGCATGACCCGCGCTAGTTTGGGCTGCTGGGGCAAGAAGACCAGAGGTTGAAGAAGCACTACGGCCGTTGGATGAACATCGTACGGTAACTGGAGCTAGAATCATTCATATTGACTAAGTTGACAAAGCCCTCCGTCCCCGTCAACTTGGTAGGCCCACAAGTCTGCATCCCACTATGCTGGGTTCCAGCTGGCAGGGGGAGTATTCATTTTTTTGTGCGTAATAAGGAGGCACTTCCTTGCGTGCGAAGATAGCTGGTGGGTCCGACCTGTCATCGGGGGCACATTTTTTTTGCGAAATACAGAGGCCCTTTTGCTGGGTCCCAGATGTCAGCTGGAGCAATCAAAGACTTGAGAAGGCGTACAGAACAAGCTAGTGTACCAGTAAAGAGACGTTGCTGAGTTTTATAAAAAAGAGAGACATGCTCCTGTAGCTGGTTCGAATCCAAACCTAGACTGTGACTATATATGGTGCTATGCTACTCTGCAAGTAATGAAACTGACATATCCAATGTTTGCTTCTCCTCTTCTCTACTTACTCTGCCTAGCATCAGAAGCTCTGGCCGCAGCAACCATGTCCGTTGGCTGCACGTCCACCTGCTCTTCAGCAGGCAACAACCAGATATGCGCCAAGTCGCCACCCGTACCATCGCCTGTGGGTTTCATCACACCCCCGCCGGCACGCGCACCGCAACCGGTTGCTCATCGCAACCCGCTGCAGTTGGTGTGGTGCCACTGCTGCAAATCACGCAGAGTCATCCGTCGCATCTTGACCACAATCCTCAACCTTGGCCGAGTCTTCTACAAATGCCCGAATCATGGGGTAATAATATGTTTAAGTGTTGTTATGCTGGTTTCAGTTGCTAACTTTTTTAATAGTTTGGTTGATGATCTTCCAATTTGATTCATGTAGAAAAGTGAAGATTCGTGTGATTTGTATTTCTAGGAAGTTGCTGATGTGTGGGAGTGCAACTACGCTGATTATTTGGTTAGCCGAGGAATCCCAATACCAGCAGGTTGGGGTGTTGGACAAGTAACTGAAGGAACGACAGAAGAGGAAGATGCAGAGCAGAAGGTTAAAGATGCAGTTCCTCTGATCATGGCCAAGCAACAACTGTTGAACGGCCTTGACAACAATGAGGAGATGAAAGTGCTTGTGAAGATAATGGGAAATATCAATGTGCTCTGTAGGATGATTGTCTCTTTATTTGCAGTGTATGTAGCACTCGTGATGTCTTCAGTGGCTATGACATGAGCACTTTGCTGAAACTAGTAATGAATGAAACCTGTGTAGCAGGCTGGGCATAGTGTTGTGAACATCTAATGATTTCTATTAACGGAAATCAGGGGGTATCCCCTTTTGCTCATAAATAAATAAATAGCAGAGGCCCTTTTGGTAATAAATAAATAACTTAGCAGAGGCCCTGTCGGGTCAGCTTTGTTTTGTTCTCATTCGAAGACGTCGAGCAAATTGCAGTCCAACAACAAACTATGTCATCGAATTCAAGTTTCACAGCCAAATATGAGTACAACTAAACAACAATGTCATCATGTTTTAGTCGTCATACAATCACCAAACACAAATCAGCATACATAACAAGTGATGTTCTCACAGGAAAATACTAAACAACATGTTCATCAAGTTTCAGTTGTCATAGCAAACACAATTTCACATAGTAGATAAAAAATGTCATCTGACAGGCAAATACGACAAAAGCAATGTAATCATCATCCGCAGCAGCAGCGTCAACATCTTCGCCATGTGTATCAGTCTGAATCGTAATTCCCCACGATGTCATCTTCTTCTTCGTCCTCAACGTCCTCGAATGTTGGCTTCTTCTTGATCAACTCTTGTATGTCCACAGCACGACATGCAATCTTTTTGCCGGCGTCATTGACATGATGGTTCTCAAAGATATTAGGAACATCTGTGTTATCTTGTACATCAGGAGCAGTGTAAGCATCATCTTGTTGTGCAACTTCATTAAACGAATTCCTCTGCTCAAACCTTTGCAATACTCTCCAGTCATCGCTATGTGCAAGTGTGTCTTCCAAGAAAAATATCTGTGTTGCTTGATTTGCCAAAATAAAAGGCTCGTTGGTCTGATACGCCGCCTTGACATTGATGGATTTGAAATAATCGTCAACTCTGGGTTTTGCGATCCTGGAAAATAGGTTATACCAACGACAGCACAACAGAACCACACACCAATGATCCTCGAAACTGGAGATATACTGCAACTGAACAATGTCTATTATGTTGTCATACATTTCAGTTGTCTCTTTGTCATACGTATCCGTGCTCATGATGGCACTGTTTTGTGTCTTTCTGCCTTCGTCTCGTGCAAGGGTGTTGTAGCGCACATCTCCAACAACGCAAGATTCACAATGTCTTACCCGAGTATCAGGACCCATTGCTAGTGAGTAAAGGGAATCATCAACTGCTTGCCCATCCTCCCGCATCTTCTTAACCTATGGTTAGAAAATGGACAAGCTGATCATCTTATGTACTCAATATATTAAAAAAAAACTAACAGTGCAATTCAAAAGCTTACATGGCTCTTGAACCATTTCGCAAATCCTACCATAACCAGTTTGTCAATGTTTCTTGGATTTTGCGGCAGTAGCTCCATTTTGTAGATGCTGCACAACATAGTGATCGCGTCAAACATCTAAATATATAAGAATGTGCTACAAGTTTAGTAGATTACAATGTATAAGCTGCAGTACTTAGCACTTACTTTATATAAGGTAGTATCTCAAGACAGTTATTCAACACATACCAAACCATTTTGTCCAAATCTTTAGGTTTTTCCTCTTGTCGACTCTTCCTTGTAACTCAAACAGAATAATCGGAAACATTGAGCCCGGGATTGTCTTCACCCACATCTTTGCTAAGCTGATCAACTGTTTCAATGTATTTTGAGCAGAATGTCAACACTTCTGTAGCAATGTAGGCCTCTGCAATGGAACCCTCGGGTCTAGCTCTGTTCCTAACATAGCCCTTGAAAGTGCCTAGCCTCCTTTCAATAGGGTACATCCAGCCATACTGTACTGGACCTCTAAGTAGTGCCTCATCAGGTAGATGAACAGCCAAATGCACCATCACATCAAAGAAGGTTGGAGGATATATCTTCTCAAGGTCACATAGGATAGTTGGTATCTTGTCTCTAAGATGCTCCAAAGCATCTATCCTGATATTTCTACTACAGAGTTCCCTGAAGAATTGTCCCACCTCTGCAACTTCTCTGTATAAGTCAGGGCGACCCAATCCTCTAAGGATAACAGGTAAAACCCTTTGAACTAGGACATGGCAGTCATGAGTTTTCAACCCTTGTACCTTGTTTCCATCTGCACTGAGTCTCCTTTTAGGGTTGGAAGCGAATCCATGTGGGAATCTCACACGTGACAGGACCTCGCAGAATTCTTTTCTTTTTACCTTGTCCAAGACGTACACAGCTGGTGCCATATCCCGTGGTTTACCATCATCTTGCACCTGGAAATCCTGTGTGATACCCAGGTGTGTCAAATCAATCATAGATTTTAAGGTATCTTTCGGCTTGCCTTCAATATTAAGAAGTGTGCCGATAATGCTGTCACATATATTTTTCTCGATGTGCATCACATCAAGATTATGTCGCATATCCAAATCTTTCCAATAGTCCAAGTCCCACAAAAGTGGACCTCCGGGTAAACAATAATCTCTCTTCTGCCCTGCCACGCTTCCTTTTCCAGCTACCATTACCAGGATGGTTTCCCGGTGTAATATGCCTGACCTTCTCTAATTCCACTTGCAACTCATCGGCGATGAGCCTCTTTGGCACATCACGGTTTTCATGCTTTGCATTGAACACATGTCTTCAATATTTTCTAGGATGCGGGTTGTCCTTGGCAAGGAAATATCGGTGTCCAATGTAACAGATCTTGCTAAGTATTGCGTATGACAGCGGATTCCTATCACAGCGAACACATGCATTGTAACCATGTGTCGTCATGGATGCACCAAATTATAACAGCACGCAGAAAGAAATCAGCTGGTGGGCTGCTATATAGGTCTCAAGTGAGAACACCCCTCCATAGCTATTGAAGTTCCTCCACAAGAGGCTCCATGAACAAATCAAAATCCTTTCCAGGACTTTTTGGACCTGGGATGAGCAAGGCCATCATGTAGTTTGATTCTTTGGTGCAGACATTTGGAGGCATGTTGTAAGGGATAACAAGCACTGGCCACATGCTATATGTGGCGCTCTGGTGGCCAAATGGGTTAAATACATCTAAAGCTAAGCCAAGTCTAATGTTTCTCGGGTCAGCAGCAAACTTTTCGTTTTTCTGATTGAAGCTTTTCCACTCACTACCATGTGATGGATGGCTTATTACATTCTGATCTCTATACTCCTGGTTCCTAGAATGCCACAGTACATCCTCTCTTGTTTCAGCATCATGAAACAACCTCTGCAATCTTGGTGTAATTGGAAAATGTCTCAGAACATTATGAGGAATCCTCTTCACAGCATCGCCATCTTTCCATCTTGATGATTTTCATTTCGGGCATTCACTTAAGTTGGCATAATCCTTCCGGAAGAGAACACAATTATTCTTACAAACATGGATCATATCATATCCAATTCCAACTGCACGAAGGAAATTCTTCATTTTACTATAGGTGTGTGGCAGCTCAGACGCATCTGGGAAAGCTTTGCCGAAAGCAGCCAACATCGCGTCGAATGATTGTTGGTCATCCATTCAGATGTCTTCACCTAAAGAAAGGCGACCATAGCTGAGAATACTGATAGCTTATTTCCTAGGGTGACAGCCACGTTGCATTGTTCCAACATGCGGGCCCACCGTTTTTCTTATGCAGGTGAAAGTTCACGGAATGCACGAGCATCTCGTAGCATTGGTTCAATGTTGGTCAAACTCACTGGCTCCGCCACCACCACCACCACATCCTCTTCCACTTGAGCATCAAGCAGATCAAGATGGTGATCTGCTGCTTCCACGTAGTCAATAACATTGACGTTCACAACTTCACCATGATGAACCCACCTAGTATATGTGACCGACATCCCATACAAGTGTAGATGATTTTGCACAGTTGATGGGGTCTTGTAACTGAATTCATAAACTGCTACACGGGCAGAGCACATCTGATTTCGGACCACCGTACTCTGCTCTGATAAAGTTCATGAAGTTTTCAACCCTTTTGACATATGCAGCGGAGAATCTTCGAGAAGAACTTATCCAAGTCATGTCCATCTGTTAGACATACAAATTAGTTCTTCTACTAGATATTACAGGAAAAACATATATGCTTTTTATGAAGTCCAGAAAAAAAATACCTAGGTCAATGTCTAAAGCTATGGCAAGATATTTGGACGAGCAGATCTAAGTAACAAAATATATGTAAAGCTAATTCATCAAACATATTTGAGTGCTAAATTATGGACGGCTATTTCAGCAGTCAATGAGGCCAAACACACAGCCATCAAACTAGCGAAGGCCATCGCAGCAACAAAGATCGAGTATAAAATGGTGTAGAGCTATTTCACCTAACAGATTGGCTACTAGACCATGGCAATCTACGTCACAATAAATATATGACAGGATATTTTAGCAACTAATCAGCCTTGGGATTCCATCTTAGCTAAGCAGATTGAGTGCAGAACAGGGCAAGGAAGCTTCTTAAGCAGAGCATATTGACTGTAAACTACTTCAGCAAACAGTGAGATTAACAGCGTCTATCAGCTAACATTCAGTGCTACACCGACATGCACGTGGCCTCAGTCTAGAATGCGCGTACCGTGGGAGAAGCTGACCGATGTGCGTCTCCACATGAACGTCGCCAGCGGTGGCGGCGCTGACAGCCGTGCGCCTCCACAAGAACGTCGCCAGCGGTGGCAGCGCGGCTAGAGGACGGCAGTCTACGAGAGCGTACTGTGGGAGCGAGAGGATCACTGTGCGTCCCCTCGACGAACTACGGCACCGACGTATCGGCGTGGCGGGGAGG
>NC_041392.1:261614166-261616946 GCF_002162155.2 Triticum dicoccoides
TAGCCGAAGGGCGGTTGAATCTAGGATTTGGGGGGGATTTTTGGGTGGGGGAGGATTTTCGCGCGGTGGGCGGGGGGAGTTTGGCGCATGGTCGGTTTCTCCAAGTGCAGTCCCACGTGTCAATGAAGAGGCAAGCCGAAGCGCGTTCCGTTTGCATGAGCCGTGTGCAGGACCGAATGTGTGTGGGGTGCAATGCGACCGCGACAGGGGTGCTGTGAGTGTACCGCCTTTTTTCCTTTTAAACTAGGTGCTTCGCCCCTAAAAAACTTGTTGCTTCGCGCGATCCATCGATACTACTACTAGTAATCCGGTAATCCCGACTAAAACGGCGCAGCCGGGTCTTTTCCCGCGTGATATGCTAGGAGGTTGGCTTAGTTGGGTTTTTTAGGATGAGTAATTCTACACCTACGTAATCCTAGTTACGTAATTAACGTAATGTGAAACGTGTGAGCTGTTGATTGTAGATTGGGGGAGGGAGGGACCCACCACCATGAAAATCAGGGGAGGAGAGAGAGAGGCAATTTACGTTAACCCTTTCATAGGTTCCCGTAGATGTAGAAAGATGTGAAATGCGTGAATGTGTAGTGGACGTACTATTGGAATGCCTAAGATAAATTGTGTATGTATAGACCCTATGTTCTTATTTTACTTCGCATGTTAGCTTTGTCTCGGTTCAATAAAAAGCAGAGTTGGTGATGATGGTGTGCCTGTCATCCTGCAATATAGGTCGTCTGATCTATATCTAACGGATAGGAAGGAAACTATGACAATTTACCCGCACTCCTCTCCACATTTGCAGATAAGGCCTTCCCTCGTTCATACTTTTCTCCCACAAGATCTTGATCTTCCGTGCAATGCACGGGCATCTTGCTAGTACTTCTACAATATACTATATTATTGGGAAAGTTCATATACACCGGCCGAGATTAATGCAAACACGGCAGATTTTCATTACATTTCGAACTTCTATAGGACAGAAAAATAAAAGAAACCCGACCCTAAACCTATTCTATGGCAGCGACCGACGTCCTCCATCAGTGATCCCTATGTACGGGGGCAGGGTTCAAGACCCGTGAAGTGAAGGTGCAGTCTCCGGCGAGGAAGAGTAGAACATGGGATACGGACCGGCCAGTTGGCACACCATGCATGCCATGCCGCCTCCCATGCCCTACTCATCCTCGGAGGAGTCCCCGACCTCGGCGGTGCCGGACGTTGGACGGCGGCAAGTGGGACGTGTGGCTGACGATGCTCCCGTCGTCGACCGCCAGCGTGGCCACCGCTTGTGCGGTCGCGTCCGCGTAGGACTACACCGCTATTGCGTCGCGAGAGGCAACTTGAGTGAGGGCGGCAACCTCGAGCTTCATCCCCAAGGACAAGCTCTCCCGCAGAGCGTTGCACTTGCGGTCATGGCGGATGTGGTGCCAGGTAGGAGGACGATGTGCTATGGTGTGGAGGTTAGCTGGGCATTGCCGCTTTAAGTAGTGCATTCCGGTGAGGCCAAGCGTCCTGGTGTGTCACTAAGTCGCCCGAGTTGGTTCCTCGGGCACCGAGCCTCTTAACGACGGCATACGGACGTACGACATGAATGCAGGAAGCTGGCGCCGGCTGGGAATGCACCGCGCGACGGCGCGAGGGACGAGGGTTTTTGGTGTGCCAGGGTAGTCAGCTGCGGCCGTGGCAATGTTGGAGATGCCCTTTGCTCACATGTGATCCCCGCATGTCATTGAAAAAGCAAGACGACCCGGCATGGTCTCAGGTCCTGAGGATGCAGTTGGCCGTGCTACACCACTCCGCGGACGCGTCTCGGCGCCCCGTGCATCCTCGACGAGCCGGGTGTTGGGGTGTGTTTGGATTATGGCCAAAGTGCACCTTACAAAATTTTGGTCATGACCCAAAGATTGGTCTTTGTTTGGATGGTTGCCATTTTTTGGCATGCCAATGAACTCTAGCCAACTTTAGTTCATTTTTCTTGCCAATGTCGGCCAAATCACGGGCAACCAAAACCTCAACCAAAATTTTGGCTACCCAATGCTTTGATGGGGCAACCTTGGGCACAAACCAAACATACTGTTGGTCGTGCCACCGCACTAACGCCACCCTCGGCACACTGAAACCGACCGTGTTTAGCGACGATGAGCATGTCGCTCACCGCGGTCGCCATGTACAGAGGCGGTGCTGGAGCTGCGCCACGTTGTTGGCCCCCACGACCCACATGAACGGTTGCCGGTGGCGAGGAGGTCATGGGCCAGTTCCTCCATTGGACTAGTCTGCACTACGTCGTCCCGACAGGTGTGCCCCACATGTCGGTTTCCTGTTTTCCCGGCCATATTCGAGCGTCAGTGCTCCGTGTTGCGCATTAGGCCTTTCACTATGTAGGCCAAGCGAGACAACTTATTGTTTATTTGAGCCGTTCAAGTATAATCATGTGGCGTCTTCTTATTTCTCATATCTCTCCAACCCTCTTCTCCATCAATCATGTCTCCCTCCGGTCGAGTCCATCCTCCCGGATGCCTCATTTGAACATTCTGCCAAGTATCATTCGCATGTGGGCCTAGACCATGCTTGTATTTCCAATGTTTTGTAATTTGTCCGACATGCATACAAATAAACGATTCATTTAAAGTTTCACTTTGCCTCCACTATGTGTCGCTTCGCGTCTTAGTTTTGACATCCCATTCGGTTCATGCCTCGACACATGTTGATGAGATCGATTGATGTTCATAGATCAAATGTGTGTCATGCAAGGAGATAAAGGTTTGGTCTGTTTCTATGATAGAAAT
>NC_041392.1:261617028-261652281 GCF_002162155.2 Triticum dicoccoides
GCGGATCAGAGGGAGTATATTGTATGTTCATAAGCGAAACGAACGTATTGTACCCACCCTAGTCCTCTTTCAATCGATCTCCGGACCCCGAGATGAAATCAAGAGATAACGAGTGGGGGCATGTGTGATACCTAAGGCGGATTCAAAAATTTGAACCGGTGATCATAGCATCCGCAAATCATATATAAAGGGTATTCAATGTTCGTTTCATTTTTGAATGTACAATATACTCCCTCCTATCCTTTCTAGTTTACATATAAGTTTTATGTGTAGTCAAAGTATCTCTACTTTGATCAAAAAAGTATCAAAATTCAACAATGCACAATCAATATCGTTAGATTCGTAAGTACTCCTAGATTTGTACTCGAGATGGTTTCCAATTTGTTTTCAACCACGTGAATGTGCTTGTTCTCGCGCATGCTCTTCCTACTAGGATTTTTGCCATGTAGCCAGTCCAATAGTAACTTTTTTTAAGCTCCGTGTCCAATAGTACTAGTGGAGTATTGACAACATCTGTACTAGAGTATGTAGTGCTCATAGTAGTACTCCCTCCTTCCATTTATATAGGGCCTATGTGGAGGAGAGAGATGTGAAAAAGTAAGGGGAGTATGCTTTGTGTAAGTTGCATGTCATATATTATTACTCTAACATTTGGTCAAAGTTAGCCTCGAAAAACGCATTAGGCCCTGTATAGTAAATGGAAGGAGGGAGTAGTAGTGGAAGTGGATCCTCTGACATAGGTATCTGAAAGTGCGTTATATCGACTAGAGGGGGGTGAATAGGCGATTTTTATGAAAGTCTTCAAAACGTGAAAGTTTCGAAGACAAATGATAGAAATAAACCTATTACCATGCAGCGGAAGGTAGACTACACTAGGCAAACCATAGTCAAGTATTCAATGAAGTGAAAGCACAATGACTAATAGCAGCAATGTAGTGAGGATCAGGTAGGAAGATATTATGAAGCCAAACAGAACACGCAGTCACTCAGTGAAGACAAAAGATAGTGCAATCATACAATGACTTCACAAGGACCAACAGTAAGTAAAAGGAAGGGAAGGATGAAACCAGTGACTCGTTGAAGACAATGATTTGTTGGACCAGTTCCAGTTGTTGTGACAACTGTACGTCTGGTTAGGGCGGCTAGGTATTTAAACCTAAGGACACACAGTCCCGGACACCCAGTCCTGAACACGCAGCTCAGGACACCCAGTCCTCACCGTATTCCCCTTGAGCTAAGGTCACACAGACCTCGCCCAATCACTCTAGTAAGTCTTCAAGGTAGACTCCCAAACTTTCACAGACTTCGTTCACGGGCGATCCACAATGTCTCTTGGATGCTCAGAACGCGACGCCTAACCGGCTGGAGGATTCACAGTCCTCAAGTGTAATAAGTCTTCAGATCACACAGACAAGAAGACTTAAGTGATGCCTAACACTCTTAGGCTCTGGGTGGTTAGGGCTTTATCCTCGCAAGGAATTCTCTCTCAAAGGCTTCGAGGTGGGTTGCTCTCAAACGACAAAAGCGTACTCTAACTCTGAGTAGCCAACCGTTTATGGTTGTAGGGGGTGGGCTATTTATAGCCACTAGGAAACCCGACCTGATTTGTCTGAAATGACCCTGGGTCACTAAGGAACTGACACGTGTTCCAACGGTCAGATTTCAAACTCACGCGGCAGCTTTACTTGGGCTACAAGCAAAGCTGACTTGTCCGACTCTGGACAAGTTTCGCTCTCATAGTCTTCACTCGAAGACATAGGTTTTGGTTAAGCATCACTTCAGTCATTCTGACTGGTTCACTTGGACCCCACTTAATAGTACGGTGGTTCCTATGACTCAACAAAGAAGAAACAAAACTACAAAAGATCTAAATCTTCGAGCTCCATAGGCTTCATGCGATGTCTTCTCTTGTCATAGTCTTCAATGAGAATATCTTCATATACCACCTTTGACATCAATGTCTTCATACATTTTTAGGGGTCATCTCTGGTAGGAAAACCGAATCAATGAGGGACTTCTACCTGTGTTATCCTGCACTTCTCACAAACACATCAGTCCCTCAACTAGGTTTGTCGTCAATACTCCAAAGCCAACTAGGGGTGGCACTAGATGCACTTACAATCTCCCCCTTTTTGGTGATTGATGACAAACTAGTTGAAGTTTTCAACGGGGAATATAATATGTGAAATTGTAAAGGATAAGGAATTGTCTTCATAAGTTGCAAGGGCTCCCCCTGAAGATGTGCATATAAGTAATTTGCTTTTGGAATGGAAATGCACATGGCAGGTTGTGCTTGTGGAGATCCTCTTCAACTTATGATGACAATCCACTATGCATGTGAAGGTATGTGAAGATAATGACATGCATAATGGAAAATGGACATCTGCAAAGTGATCTAAGTGCGGAATTTATCGTCGCACATGCGGAATTTATCATCGCATCACAAAGTAGCAAATAAGTAGCAGACGACCATCGAGTTTAAGTGTTACAACTCAAAGAACCAAATGTATCAAAACGAGAGTTGTAAACACGAAGCATAATATAAAGCACCCGCCCATATGGACCCGCTTGAAGACTATCAAACTCATATGCTTCTCCCCCTTTTGTCAGTAAGGACCAAAAAGGTTTGAAGACATAGAGCATCTACTCGTTCCCATGAAGAGTAGGTGAAGCAGCAGGGTCGTCGGTGGTGTTCGGCGGTGTAGAAGAACTTGGAGCAGTGTCGAAGCGTGCTGAAGGAGGTGGCGGTGAAGTGGCATCGTCTTCATCCTCGATCACTCTGGCATTCACAGTTGCAGCAGAGGAAGAGAACTCAGAGTCTTCAAGAGATGGAGTTCGTCGCGGCACGGCCCTTCGAGGAGGTGTGGAGTCAAACTTGAAGCATTCAGAGAAGCCATCCTCTTGAAGATCATCTTCAAAGCACATCAGCGTCAGCCCTTTCCATGTGCGTCGAGAGGTTTCATGGGCAACAAAAGCATTCTTGGTGGCAAGATTGTGAATGCGGTTGACATCCACCAAGAGGCTTTGCATTTGGCGCTTCAGCCAGGCATGATGCCTATCATGTTTCTGATGAAGAGCCACCAGAAGCTCTCAGTCATTAAGAACACGAGTGTGCTTCTTGGGTTGTTGGGCAATTGTGCTATCGGTGGCTTCAGTAAGGGCAGGATGTGGTGCACGTGTAGTTCCAGCCAAGGGATACACACGAGTGACTGCTTCAACTCCTTCAATGTTCTGAGAAAAACTTTGATGCTCCGCATTCTGAAGACTTAGAGGTTCCTTGGCAGGCTCAGGATAAATGGCTTCAACAGACATATCCACATCAGGCAGAAAGATCCGATGATTGCGAGCAGATGGCTGATATGAGATAGCGGAGTGGAGTTTAATCAGCCACGTTATCCATGGAGCGTAGAACTTCAAGCTGAAAAGATCAGATCCCGATGCAGCAAGTTGGCGGATGAAGAAGTCCTATGCATTGAAGCATTTGCCATGAAGAATATAGAAGACCAAGGTCTTCATTGCACCTTCCAGCTTGGCATGTGGATAGTGTCCTTTGATGGGCCAGAGAGTTCTCCTTATGATGTGATAAATAGTCCTTGGCAGATACTCAAGGTCTTCAACAAAGAACTCTTTGGGATATGCAGCATCTTGGGGCAATGGCTTCATCATACTGAGCATCTGACTCATGTTGGGTTCAGGCTTCTGAAAGATGCTTTCCACAGCTTCACTGTGAATCTGACAGCCAGTTTCATAGAGATCGCCAGGAGTGGGTAGACCAGTGAGCTCAATGATGTCAAAGGCTTTGGCTTCATGATGAACGTTTCCTGTCATCCACTCCAGGACCCAAGTCTTCGGATCTCTGTTGTACCTGCGGATGTGAAGTGTGGCATAGAATTGGAGCAGCAACTCTTCATTCCAATGCTCTTGGTCGGTGACGAACGGCAGCAATCCAACCTCTTTGAAGCAATCCAGAGCTTCTTCCAGACAGGGCAGACCAGCTATTGCTTCAATGTCAAGACGCTTGTGTGGGAAGATGCGACCTTGATTGTATAGAATGTAGGAGTAATAGCTTCGCTGCGGATAGCTCCAAAACCGATCAGATGATATTCTTTCCCTTGAGTAGGGGTTCCTGGAGCTATTGAAGAAAGTGTTGTCTGCTTTGAAGCCATTGACATTGAAGGATCCAGGTGCTGATGCAGGACCTGGAAACCTGGGCAATCTTGGGATTGGCTTCTGTACCTGAGGCATGTGCTCAACATGATAGTCGAACTGAGGACCAGCAGCAGGCGCAGGAACAGAAGCAGTGGGATCAGTGGCTTCGCTGACTTCTAGTGCTTGGGTTGGTGAAGGCTCCACATTAGCTTCAGCCATGACAGCGTCAGTGGCTTCATTGGTGTTGGTGGTGGCAGCCTCAAGATTCTCGACCTCCACTTGACGAGCTGGAGGGTCGGTCACAGTCACGTTCTCCTCGAGAATAGCTTCTTGGTGGGACAGGGGAGTAGCAGCTTTTGTGGTTTCTTCTTAATCGGCTGATGTAGCCAGAATGTCTTCAACAGCTTTAGCTTCAGACTGAGAGACTGGAGGCCTTGGTCCTTTGCGAAGCCTGCGTAACACTGGCGACACCTGTGGAGTTGGAGTTGGCTGGGCCTCAAAGTCTTCTTCCTCTTGTGCTTGTGGGTGATCAGCCCGTGATGCATCCTAAGCAATTGGCATCAGAGGACGACCAATGCTGATGAGTTCGCTGTGTGTTAGCACAGGCGATGATACCTGTTGGTGCTCGAGCTGAGGAAGAACTGCATCATCTTCAACATGGTCATGGTGACCAATGTCTTCAGCAGCGATGAGATCAGCTGCTGGAAAGTCTTCAGCTTCATGAGCCTCTGTGAAAGCAGGCTCATGGACAGTCAGTTGACGTTCTTGAGGTTCAGCGTCAGGGAGAACCATGGAGATGGGTTCAACAATCAAGGGCTCTCTGGGAGCAGCCCGTTCTTTCTTGGTCTTCCGCTTCTTCTTGGAGGGAGCGGTGGCAGAGGCTTCAGGATGTTTCCTCTTTCTGGCTTCAGCCTCAGCAGTCCTCGTCTTCTTCAGCTCTGAAGCGGTTGACCGGACCTTTGGCTTTGAGCCAGTCATGCTAGTTGGGAAGACAATGGGATCTTCTTCCTGCCTTGGTGCGTCGGGTTCGGCCATAGCGGGCTTCTTCTTCTTCTTTGCAGCCATCCTGGGGTCGATGCCAGGACGCCCAAGGGCCTTGCGCTTCTCAGCCTCATTGTAGGCTTGCACATACTTGTCAGCCAGGCTCTTCATGCACTCACGAGAGCCTTGAGCTTCTTCACGCTTCTTGAGAAAGGCTTCTTTAAGCTCATGCAGCATGAGCTTGAAGTTCTTGACCTCTTGTACACTGAGCTTGGCCATATGCTTCTTGAACTAAGCCTTTTCATAGTCAATCTTTTGCTTCAGTTCGACGATGCGCTGAGCGAGAGCTAGCTCTGAAGCAATGGCGCCATGGAAGGCGACATTGAGACCAATGGGAAGTTGCTGGTCTTCGAAGCTGAGGTTGGGCGTTTCAAACCACTCATCAATGAAGTCGTGGATGATTGCCACGTCAAAGAGAGGCAAATTGTTGAAGATTTCTGCTTCTTCTTTGCTCTTGATCAGCTGCTCAAGAGCGTCATCTGCAAGATCTTCATCACTAGATAGATCAATGGCATCATTGCGCAGAATAGCAGCAGCTGTCAGTTCTTGGCCGGTGTGTGGCAGAGGCATCTTGACCTTCTGGGGCTTGGAGATGCGTGACAAATCTTCAGACTGCACACTGTCTTCAGGAGGTGCAGTGGCCAATGGCTTCGCCCGTGAGATTTTTGGTGCAGAGACAGGCTTGGAAGCTTTTGGCTGCTTCAGTTTCTTTGGCTTCGGTGTTGCAGGCGCTTCATCTGAGTCAGCGTCATCTGCAGGATCATTCATGGTAGTCCCTTGAACCACGATATGGGTGATGAGACCTTCAAGGTTGTAGAAGGGCCCAAGAAGATTGGGTTCAGCTTCGCGAGTTCCATCGGCACGGGGAGCAGAGGGACCAGGGTTGAAGTATAAACCCAAAGACTTCTTGTTCTGCTTCCTGAGTTCTTGGCAAACTGGAAGTTGCGCTTGAACAGATTGTCTTCACGGCACCATAGTAGTGACAATGGGTGTGCATCTGCAGGCTGTGGCCCACGGACCATGCAGGGATAGAAGCCTTGTTCAATGGCTTCTTCTCTGGACCTGGGTTGAAGATTCTTGTATAGGATGTCTCCCCACGGTCGCTTGATGGCATTTTTCTCAGCATATTCTTGGGTCACAAACCGGTATTTGAACCATTGTTCTGCCCAATATCTTCGAATCCACTGGATTCGGGTCTTGCGCTGATTATAATCCTCTTTAGGATCTGTCTTGTAAAGTTCTGAGAGGTCATCAGGCAGATCTCTTGATGTTCCGCCACGACGCTGTCTGCCTCCCTTCCTTGCAGATTTCTCTGAAGCCATGAATTTTAAACTGAAAGGCTTCAATACGTTCAAAGGTTTCAAAGGTTTTCGCTTGCTGGACAAACAGGAACTGGCTTCGGGAGAATTTATATGATGCTGTAAGTATTTTGCAAATGAATGCAGACTATGAGAACCAAGGGATTCTCCCACGGACATGTACCTGTGATAGCATTAAGGTGCGAGGGAAGGGGAAGAGGTCATATGCATTCTCAGAAGATTTTGAAGATAAATCAGTTTAGAATACATTGACCTCATCGTGCGAAGACATTCACTCATAGATAAGGAGTTGGTTCCAGATTTGTACGAATCCAGAGATCAGTACAAGTGAGGAATCTAACTACTTTGTGAAGCATAAGTGAATATACTAGGCATGTTATGAGATGCAGTATGAAAGAGATCCAGCTTCTGTGAATAGAAACTGCTTGTGGTAGAAAGTGACAAAGCTATAGGATCAAAGGGGCCGTAAAAAGGAAGTTTTATTTACCACACGAAGAACTGCTAGATGGAGTGGAAGAGGAGGCCGAGCAGTTCGATCTTCCATGCCCTAACTTGGCGATGGAGGACACCTACGGCGACGGCGGAGAAGATGATGTCCGCGGTCGGCGTGAAGACGGCGTCGGAGAGGTTGCAGCAGTGAAGCACTTCGTCGCCGGCGTCGTCAAGGGCTAGCGGTGGCGCTAGGGTTCATGCGAGAGTGGAGGAAGAGATAATGACTGCGGTGAGGCGTGTATTTATAGGTACAGGGGTGGCTCAGTGTTATTACATAGGGGCCCCTGGCAATTCACATCTGAGGAACACGTGGCCATCATGTAGCATGTCGGAGGTTGTTCCACGTCCCACGCATGCCTAGATTGTCGGGTGGTCGTTCCCACTTCTCTGGGTTTCAGGTGAAGGAATGAGCATTGAAAATGGACTTAATGTTTGTCTCTGTATCTTCTGCTGACAAGGACGCAGAGAAGACATTCGACAGTTTCAATAGAATGCATATGACTTGGAGAGATAGAGTTTGAGATAGAAAGCATAGAGAGGTTAGGGTCCGATCACATTCACTTAGTTCAAAAGACTCAACACGAAGACATAGCTATAAGTGAATGCTGTAGAGGACAGAACACTAGTGTATATATATATATATATATATATATATATATATATATATATATATATATATTCAACATAGTGAAGATAATCATGAAGACATGTTGAAATTGAAGCCAAACCAAATGTGAGGACATAGCAAATGTAACGTCATGAGTGAAACACTTCAAACAGAACCTTTGGTGGTGGCGTTACCCACCGTATAGGAAGTATTAGACCCAGACACGGCGCACAATTATCATGGCGCTCTGAAGTCAAATTCCATATTGATATATTCACACTTAGAATGTATGTCTTCATTGATTGAGGATATACTTTACTTCGTGTGTTGCACATCTAAGTCATCAACATGCATAAGTGTTAGGATGTGTGCCTGATCATAGGACATTTAAGGATTCCAAGATATTTAGCTCACACCGTAACTTGCAAAATCTCTTCTCATACAAGGGCTTGGTGAAGATATCTGCCAATTGTTCTTTAGTGTTGACGTGTATGATATCAATGTCTTCCTTCACAACATGATCTCTGAGAAAGTGATGACGAATTTCAATGTGCTTTGTCTTCGAGTGCTGAACTGGGTTGTTGGCAATCTTGATGGCGCTTTCGTTGTCGTAGTAGAGTGGCACTTGCTTCAGATGAATGCCATAGTCCTTGAGTGTTTGCTTCATCCATAGAAGCTGAGTGCAGCAAGATTCAGCAGCAATGTATTCAGATTCAACAGTGGAGAGAGATACACAGTTCTGCTTCTTTGAAGACCAACATACAAGTGATCGTCCCAGAAAATGACATGTGCCTGAAGTAGACTTGCGATCCACCTTGTCACCAGCATAATCAGCATCCGAGAATCCAACCAGATCAAACTCTGAGCCCTTTGGATACCATAATCCTAGAGTTGGGGTGTGAGCCAAATATTGAAGAATTCGCTTCATAGCTAAGTGATGCGACTCCTTTGGTGCCGCTTGCAATCGAGCACACATGCAAACAATAAGCATAATATCTGGCCTAGATGCACATAGATAAAGTAAAGAACCAATCATGGAGCGGTATACCTTTTGATCGAACTCTTTACCATTGTCGTCGGGACCCAGATGATGTTTGGCTGGCATTGGCGTCGTGAAGCCTTTGTAGTCTTGCATACCGAACTTCTTCAGGCAATCTTTGAGATACTTCTCTTGAGATATGAAGATGTCGTTGCGTTGCTGTCGTATTTGAAGACCGAGGAAGAACTTCAGCTCTCCCATCATTGACATCTGATATTGCTCTTGCATCATATATCCAAACTCTTCACTGTACTTCTGATTGGTGCAGCCGAAGATGATGTCATCCACATATATTTGGCACACAAACAGTTCACCATCATATGTCTTCGTGAAGAGAGTGGGGTCGAGGGAACCAGGGTATGAAGCCTTTGCTCTTCAGGAAGTATTTGAGTGTGTCATACCAAGCCCGAGGGGCTTGTTTGAGGCCATATAGTGCCTTGTTGATCTTGTATACCATGTCAGGATGGTTTGGATCTTCAAAGCCAGGCGGTTGTGCAACATACACTTCTTCTTCAATCTTGCCATTGAGAAAAGCGCTCTTCACATCCATTTGATATAGAAGTATGTTATGATGATTTGCATAGGCCAGCAGTATGCGTATGGCTTCAAGTCGAGCCACAGGAGCAAATGTTTCATCGAAGTCAATGCCTTCCACTTGAGTATATCCTTGAGCAATGAGACGAGCTTTGTTTCTGACAACTTGACCATGATCATCTTGCTTGTTGCGGTATATCCATTTGGTGCCTATTATATTGTGCTTTCGAGGATCAGGACGCTTAACCAGTTCCCATACATTATTCAGCTCAAACTGTTGAAGCTCTTCTTGCATACCTTGAATCCATTCAGGTTCCATGAAGGCTTCTTCAACTTTCTTGGGTTCTGTTATTGAGACGAATGCGAAGTGCCCACAGAAATTTGCTAGCTGAGTTGCCCTTGAACGAGTGAGCGGACCAGGTGCATTGATGCTATCAATTATTCTCTCAATCTGCACTTCATTGGCAACACGAGGATGTATAGGGCGAGGATTTTGCTCTTGCTGATCATTGTCGTTGTTAGAGGGATTGTCTTCAGGCTGAGCATTGTCTTCAGGTTGATCAGGTGCGGAGATGATAAGTTCCTCTTCAGGTTGAGCTTCAAAGGGTATGATTTCTCCAGTTCCCATTAGTTTGATTGATTCACTGGATGAAACTTCATCTAGCACATTTGGCAGGTGCTCTCTCTGTGAACCGTTAGTCTCATCCAACCGCACATACACTATTTCAACCACTTTATAATGAGAGAGATTGAAAACTCTGTAGGAGTGCGAATCCTTTCCATATCCAAGCATAAAACCCTCATGTGCTTTTGGTGCAAATTTTGAAGTGTGATGTGGATCCTTGATC
This sequence comes from Triticum dicoccoides, assembly GCF_002162155.2. Lineage (NCBI taxonomy): Eukaryota > Viridiplantae > Streptophyta > Magnoliopsida > Poales > Poaceae > Triticum > Triticum dicoccoides. The sequence goes on from NC_041392.1 coordinate 261,627,058, forward strand.
CAGCAACTGGCGCCAAATACTCTGAAGTAACTGACATTTGGCTTCTTGCCAGTAAGGAGCTCATAAGATGTCTTGTTCAGAAGCTTGTGAAGATAAACACGATTGATTGTATGGCATGCAGTATCAATGGCTTCAGGCCAGAATTTTCTTGGAGTCTTGTATTCATCTAGCATTGTTCGGGCCATCTCAATGAGTGTTCTGTTCTTGCGTTCGATGACGCCATTCTGCTGTGGCGTGTACGGAGCTAAGAATTCATGTGTGATGCCCAAAGTATCAAGATATGTATCAAGGCCAGTGTTCTTGAATTCAGTGCCATTGTCACTTCTGATGTGCTTTATCTTGGCGCCATAGTTGTTCATTGCTCGATTGGCGAAGCGTCTGAAGACATCCTGGACTTCAGTCTTGTAGAGGATTATGTGCACCCAAGTATATCTAGAATAATCATCAACAATGACAAAGCCATAGAGACAAGCAGTAGTAGTAAGAGTTGAGTAATGAGTGGGACCGAAAAGATCCATGTGGAGCAGTTCGAAGGGTCGAGTGGTTGTCATGATTGTCTTCGAGGGATGTTTGGCCCTAGTCATCTTTCCTACTTCACAGGCACCGCATAAGTGATCTTTCTTGAACTTGACGCCCTCGATGCCTATGACATGCTTCTTCTTTGCAAGGGTGTGGAGGTTCCTCATGCCAGCATGCCCTAGCCTCCGATGCCAGAGCCAGCATTCTGAAGCTTTTGCTAGAAGACATACGGCAAGCTGTGCTCCTGCTGAGAAATCTACCACGTACAAATCATCTTTCCGATACCCTTCAAACACTAGAGACTTGTCAGATTCCATTAGAACAAGGCAGCGATATTTTCCAAACATTACGATCATGTCCAAATCGCAAAGCATTGAGACAGACATTAAGTTGAATCCAAGGGATTCAACAAGCATGACTTTATCCATGTGTTGATCCTTTGAGATTGCAACTCTACCTAGACCCAATACCTTACTTTTACCAGTGTCAGCAAATGTGATGTGACTCTTGTCGGATGGAGGTAAGGTTGAGTCCATAAGAAGGCTTCTTTTGCCAGTCATGTGATTGGTACACCCACTATCAATAAGCCATTCTGAAGACGCTGGTGTCGTACCCTACAGTGCAGTTAGGGGGATAGGCTTCACGAAGAGAATTGTGAAGCAAAAACATTTGATGAACCAGTGGGTTATGAAAGCTTAGATCCAGATTAGGACTAATAGGGAGAGTAGCAAGCGATTCAGGAATGAAGTACATAGTAAGACCATTCGGGCATTTGATCTTGCGCCCTACAAGATGTTTAAGGTCCTCAGCAATAGCGTCAGACGATTTTGGTTTTCTGCTGGAGACCTTTCCCTGCAAAAGAGAGTTAAGCTTTCTTAGCCACCCACATCTTCAAGGGTGGCTTAGAAGCAATAAGTCTAAGTGCAGCGTCTGAGAACTTTGGCTTTGAGCCCTAGCAAAAAGTCTTGCAGGCAGACAATAGTACTCATAAGAATAAGCAGAATAGTTCCTGGTTTTATGAACATGGCGGTTCGATGAACCGCACTCATATTCATAGGCCTGAGTATGGTTTCCCTGCAAAACATTTGCGTTAGCGCGACTCAGGTGAGTCCTCTGTCTGTATGAAGCCTTTGGGCCGTATGAAGCCTGTGGTCTGGGGTTTGTCTTCTTCACCTGTGGTGTCATGATGACATTCATAGGAAGATTTTCCAAACACCTTTTCGGCACCCAGATCTTCTTCATAGGCGGTCCATTCCTGCAGTTAGTACCAATATACCTGGCAAACACTTCACCATTCTGATTCTTAAACAGTTTATAGTTTGCATCAAAGGATTCATCAATGACAATGGGGTTAGCACAAGTGAAGCCAGATAGATTGGATGGATCTGCTGAAGGTTCCTTTGCAGCAACCCATGTGGTTTTGGGGTACTACTCAGGTTTCCAGTAAGAGCCATCAGCATTCATTTTCCTTACGAACCCAACACCCTCTTTCCTCGGGTTTCGGTTCAGGATCTGCCTTTTGAGGACATCACATAGTATTTGATGCCCTTTAAGACTTTTGTACATCCTTGTTTCAAGCAATGTCTTCAACCTAGCATTCTCATCAGCAATAGCAGTGGTATCCTCAGCAGAGGGGTTAGTTCCCACATCAACAGTTGAAGATATTGCAACAGTAGCAGCAGTAGAACATTCAGCAACAGAAGTAGCATTATCATGCTCAATGCATTTAAGACATGGTGGTTCAAATCCTTCCTGAGCGGAACTGATCTGTTCGATGCGAAGTGACTCGTTTTCCTTTTGAAGATCTTCATGAGCCGCTCTCAATTTCTCAAGATCTTGCTTCCTTTGAAGATAATCATAGGAAAGCTTTTCATGAGATGTTGAGAGCGTTTCATGATGACTTTCAAGTTCCTCATACTTAATGTGAAGATTTTTTATGTCTCCAATTAAGGACTCAGATCGAGTCATTTCAGCGCCTAACAGATCATCGCTTTTGTCTAACAGTTTTTGAATATGTTCCATAGCTTTCTATTGTTCAGTTGCAATTTTAGCAAGTGTTTTGTTGCTGGGTTTTGAACCACAATCAGAGTCATCTTCACTAGATGTTTGATATTGAGTAGCGCGTGTGTTTACCTTGGCACCGCGTGCCATGAAGCAGTAGGTAGGAGCGGAGTAGTCCTTGTCATTTGCATCGGTGTCGGTGATGAAGTCATTGTCTTCGGTGTTAAAGATGGACTTGGCAACGTATGTTGTAGCTAGACTAGCAACGCCAGAATCGGACTCCTCCTCAGACTCCACCTCCGCCTCCTCAGAAGCGGACTCCTCCTCTGAATCCATTTCCTTGCCAACAAACGCACGTGCCTTGCTAGATGAGCTCTTCTTGTGTGATAAAGACTTTGAGGAAGACTTGGAAGAAGACTTTGAGTATTTCTTCTTCTTCTTGTCGTCAGAGTCATATTCCTTGCTCTTCTTCTTCTTTTTGTTCTCATTGTCCCACTGCGGACACTCAGAGATGAAGTGGCCAGGTTTCTTGCACTTGTGACATGTTTTCTTCTAGTAGTCATGAGCAGAAGCTTCATCATTCCTTGAGCTTGATCGTGAAGACTTTCTGAAACCTTTCTTCTTGGTGAATTTTTGGAACTTCTTCACAAGCATAGAAAGTTCCCTTCCAATGTCTTCAGGATCATCAGAACTGCTGTCAGATTCTTCTTTAGATGAGGAGACAGCTTTTGCCTTCAAGGCACGAGTTCGCCCATAGTTTGGACCGTAGATATCTCTTTTCTCAGAAAGCTGAAACTCATGTGTGTTGAGCCTCTCAAGTATGTCAGACAGATCGAGTGTCTTGAAATTAGGACGTTCTTGAATCATCAGGGCTAGGGTGTCAAACGAACTGTCAAGTGATCTCAGTAGTGTCTTGACGACTTCATGCTTGGTGATCTCAGTAGCGCCGAGGGCTTGAAGCTCATTTGTGATGTCAGTGAGTCGATCAAACGTGAGCTGGACATTCTCATTGTCATTTCGCTTGAAGCGGTTGAAGAGGTTGCGAAGGACACTGATCTCTCTGAGTTGAGACGCCTTCGTTGACCTTGGAGAGCCAGTCCCAGACTAGCTTAGATGTTTCCAAAGCACTCATGCGGCCATACTGTCCTTTGGTCAGATGACCACAGATGATATTCTTGGCAGTAGAGTCCAGTTGAACGAACTTCTTGACGTCAGCAGCAGTAACACCTTCTCCGGCCTTGGGAACGCCATTCTTGATGACATACCATAGGTCGACGTCAATGGCTTCAAGATGCATGCGCATCTTATTCTTCCAGTAGGGATATTCAGTTCCGTCGAAGACGGGGCACGCAGCGGAGACTTTAATTATCCCTGCAGTCGACATAGCTAAAACTCCAGGTGGTTAAACCGAATCACACAGAACAAGGGAGTACCTTTCTCTGATACCAATTGAAAGTGAGTTATATCGACTAGAGGGGGGGGGGTGAATAGGCGATTTTTATGAAAGTCTTCAAAATGTGAAAGTTTCAAAGACAAATGATAGAAATAAACCTATTAGCATGCAGCGGAAGGTAGACTACACTAGGCAAACCATAGTCAAGTATTCAATGAAGTGAAAGCACAATGACTAATAGCAGCAATGTAGTGAGGATCAGGTAGGAAGATATTATGAAGCCAAACAGAACACACAGTCACTCAGTGAAGACAAAAGATATTGCAATCATACAATGTCTTCACAAGGACCAACAGTAAGTAAAGGGAAGGGAAGGATGAAACCAGTGACTCATTGAAGACAATGATTTGTTGGACCAGTTCCAGTTGCTGTGACAACTGTACGTCTGGTTAGGACGGCTAGGTATTTAAACCTGAGGACACACAGTCCCGGACACCCAGTCCTGAACACGCAGCTCAGGACACCCAGTCCTCACCGTATTCCCCTTGAGCTAAGGTCACACAGACCTCGCGCAATCACTCTGGTAAGTCTTCAAGGTAGACTCCCAAACCTTCACAGACTTTGTTCACGGGCGATCCACAATGTCTCTTGGATGCTCAGAACGCGACGCCTAACCGGCTGGAGGATTCACAATCCTCAAGTGTAATAAGTCTTCAGATCACACAAACAAGAAGAATTAAGTGATGCCTAACACTCTTAGGCTCTGGGTGGTTAGGGCTTTATCCTCGCAAGGAATTCTCTCTCAAAGGCTTCGAGGTGGGTTGCTCTCAAACGACAAAAGCCGTACTCTAACTCTGAGCAGCCAACCGTTTATGGTTGTAGGGGGTGGGCTATTTATAGCCACTAGGCAACCCGACCTGATTTGTCCGAAATGACCCTGGGTCACTAAGGAACTGACACGTGTTCCAACGGTCAGATTTCAAACTCACGCGGCAGCTTTACTTGGGCTACAAGCAAAGCTGACTTGTCCGACTCTGGACAAGTTTCGCTCTCATAGTCTTCACTCGAAGACATAGGTTTTGGTTAAGCATCACTTCAGTCATTCTAACTGGTTCACTTGGACCCCACTTAACAGTACGGTGGTTCCTATGACTCAACAAAGAAGAAACAGAACTACAAAAGATCTAAGTCTTTGAGCTCCATAGGCTTCATGCGATGTCTTCTCTTGTCATAGTCTTCAATGAGAATATCTTCATATACCACCTTTGACATCAATGTCTTCATACATTTTTAGGGGTCATCTCTGGTAGGAAAACCAAATCAATGAGGGACTTCTACCTGTGTTATCCTGCACTTCTCACAAACACATCAGTCCCTCAACTAGGTTTGTCGTCAATACTCCAAAACCAACTAGGGGTGGCACTAGATGCACTTACAGGTATCCCTGCCTTACTCTCCCTTTCGATCACTTACTGGCGGACTCCATGCTTTCTAGGCCCCGCATGTCAGTTACTCAATGGGTTCGTCCCCGTCAGGGTATCCTCATCCGTAGTACACTCCCTCTATTTTTATTTACTCTGCATAAAACGGAGGGAGTGGTAGTATAAATGACACGGGCGGGGGAGGGGGAGGGACGTCGGTTTCCTCTCAACTGCGGTCCCACAAGCGAGCGAAAATGCAAGACGAAGTGCATTCCATTCGGTGAGCGACGTGGAAGGTCCAGCTTGCCGGGCTGCAACGCGAACGTGACAAGAGCGATGTACTGTCAAAAGCGATTGACCGGTCATCACCGGAACCACTATTCACACCAGAACCTTCGCTGCTCGGCCTACGCCAGCCACTGCCCTAAAACCACACCTAATCTCTAGCCCCTTCCCCCACCTTTCGATCCCCTTGCCCGCATCAAGCGTCCCTTAGTTCATCTGAAAGCCATGGTGCGCCACAAGATCATGTACTACAAGATGTTGACGCCGGAGTGCCGCGCAGAAATCGCGGCGGTGGTTCGCGCCACAGACCTTCATTCCGAAGCTTGCTTTGCGGCGGGCAAATCCCCAAGTTCTCTGGAGCGAAGCTACGAGGAGGAGGAAGCCGATCCAATGTTCATGGCGGAGGTCGTGGCGCAGAAGGCCCCGATGGGTATGAGACAATGGATGTCGACTTCGTGCCGGCGTACGATTCCCCCATGGTGCAGGCGGACCAGTGGTTCAACCTGGCGATACTAAAGGAGGACCGGGAGGCAGAGGCTCAACTCGACGCGGAGCGCATGCATGCCACTGCCATCGAGGCTCTCCTACAGGCGGAACTGGATGTCGTGGATGTGAACCGGGCGGCGGAGGCTCAACTTGAGGCGGAGCGTGCGAATGCCGCTACCATCGAGGCCCTCCTGCAGGTGGAACCGGATGTCCTGGCTTGAACCGGATGGCAGAGGCTCAACTCGACACGGAGCACGCAGATGCCGCTCTCATCGAGGCCCTCCTGCAGGCAGAACCGGACGTCCTGGACTTGAACCGGGCGGTAGAGGCTCGACTCGACGCGGAGCACGCGGATTCCGCTGCCATCGAGGCCCTCCTGCAGGCGGAACCGGACGTCCTCGACTTGAACCGGGTGGTGCTCTCGTCCATGCAGAGCGCCCGCACGCTCCGCGTGAACGGGTAGCTGGAGGCCGAGGACAACCACGGTGCGGAGACACACGTCGGCAGCTACGGCTGGTTTGCGCCGGCATCCAAAGACGACGAGGTCGTCTCGTTCCGCGAGCAGTGATAGTTTTTCTTTATGTTGTAGGTTTTACGGATCTTTTGATGTGTAAAAACATATATTGTTATGCAAGTTGCCTGACTTGGGTCAGTCTACCATTTCAGGCAGTTGGATGAATATCCTACGTCTCCTAACCCTTCTTCCTCACCTCTTCTTCTTCCCCAACAAACCACCGCATGGGTCGTACGGATACTCCCCAACATGCAGTTGGATAAACATACTCTATGAACGAAATTATGTGTCAGCGGTAGGATGGCTGAGTTTGGTTTGTTCACATGCGACAGCACATGTCAGTGAGGGTGCGTTCCCTTGGTTGGGTTTGTGGCGTGCAGGAGCGATTGTGTGAGGGTGTGGTGCTACCGTGGCGTGCAGGAGCGGCCGTGTGAGGGTCTGGTGCGACCGCGACAGCCGTGCACAAGTGTACCTCCTTTTCATTTTGAAAACTTTAGGCAAGCTTGGCAAAAATGTGTGGCAAAGTATGGCAATGCAAGGCCTAGACCCAAACAGGATAAGTACGTACTAGGAGTACTAGTGTTAAAAAAGAAAGGTGGAGTTTTCCTTCGCGGGATTAATCGATACAAATCCTCGTTTCACATGTCAATTAATGCGTATTTTTTTCTGCAAAGCCCAAAGAGCTAACCATCTCACCCCTCATTGCTTGATTAATGCAGCGCCATGCAAACCAACCTTCTCACTTCCGCATGCATGCAGGGGATATTAATGTCCTTGGTTGCTAGTATACTCCCTCTGTTCTTTTTTAGTTTGTGTATAACTCGGTGCACACATACCAAGCAGACCACCTCGTGCATTATTTTGGACAATTTTACCCCTGCATGCAAGGACCTAGAGAAATGTATTGCTCTTAATACACATGGAGTCATTGGCTCCTTTTCCTTGATTCCTGCTTGAGTCTTCTCGGATTCTCCGCAAGCGCGCTTCCCCTGCCTCTTATATGCATGCTGCATGCATGTGTTTGGTCTGTCATCACTCCCGGGCTGCATGCACAACTATAAAGCAAGGGTAAAAAAACCATCAATTTTGCCTCAATTAGTGTTAGTGGCCTTTTGCAAATTGTAATTTTGATATACTGTCCTTGTGTACAAAAAAATGGAGGTAGTAACTATTATATTTGACTTCCTTCCCCGTTGCAGTGACGTCGATGATATCTCGAATGTTGTGGTTTGGCGAAGTGCGTTCGACGGAGAACACCATTGAGGGAGACCACGGTAAGTCGTTTGCAAGTGCCGCTTACAAGCCGAGACAACCGCCTTATTTGCATCCAGGAAGTCCGTTGAACCAAAGGACGCATAAATGTACGGGTACTACTAGTACACAATAGCGTCGTCCATCCAGCTTAGTGCGGTGAGATGGTTTCTCGAAGAAGACGATGGAGAAGCGGAGTCAGCAAAGAGTGAAATGATGGTTGCTTCGTCCATGCTTTGTGATTTGACTCCTCGCTACTTTGTGATTTGTGATAGAAGGGACAGGGGAGTAGACTCTGTGCTCTATAATGTACATGCGTCCAAGCACGGGAGAAAGAGGAGAGACGTTGCATTTTTCTATTCCTTCAATCAATCAATCAGGAAGCTTTGGTTCCATCCTTTTGGCTTTGGCAACACCGTCCACAATGGTTCCCACGATGCCAAATGCTATTTTCACATTTGGCTACACACTGTGGATGCCCTTAACCGTACCACTTGGTTTTGCTCATGTGTGCTATCTATACAAATCTCAATTATATTGATCTAAAAAATTATAGAATCAAGAATAGTAAAAAGGAGGTGATTTTGCCGCACGGATGGCAGGGGAGGTTTCTTATTTTTAGAGGACGCTGTCCTGGCGGTTTGCTAACATGCGGTCCCACGTGTCAGTGCTTTACCAAGCTGATCCGCGTCCCACATGAGGCAGAACAATGGCAGAAGCAACATGTGGTTATCTTGAAGAAGATGAGGGAGAAGCGGATTCAGCAACAAGTGAAATGATGGTTGCTTCGTCGCTCCAACTTCTTTTTTTAAGCATTATTACTTCATCCCTCCAACTTAACTACGGGAAAGGTGCAACTTTGTGATTTGACGCCTCATTGCTCATTACTACGCCGGCGCCATGACTGGGTGCTTCACCCCGGCTGCTCTGCACTGTATTCCGGCATGGCACGTGGACCCGGTAGCTTGATGTCCCACATGTCAGCGAAAGGGACTAGAAGATTTATGAAAGCGAGCGCCCCACTCTTACGACGGAGGAGTACACGACACGACGTCCTAGTGAACTGTCACTTGTACTATATAGTACTATAGTTTTGGTGTTTCGCACCATCCATCGATACAAACCCGATTAAACAGGAAAGGGTGGGATTTTTCCCGCGTGGTATATGATACTAGCCATACATTTCAAAGGCAATTTTAATGTATGCAAACTGAATAATTAAGTAACAATATGATATCTAGTAAAACTAAAAACACATATGATTTATTGTGTTAGAGTGTAGTAGTAGTGATGTATTGCATAGTTGTTAGATGTAACATGCGAGAACATGTAGAGATGTAGTTTTGGAGGGCCTATAGAGAGAAAAGCGTAATACATTCACCGAACTTCAGAATAAGATGATTACAGTCACTATATACGTTTTGCAGTCATTATACGGTCACTTGCTCACGGTTCAGCATCAGATTGCACTCTGTTGACCGGCCAAATAGTCTGCGTGGCACCATGTTGACTAGTTAAATTGACCATGTTCCTTGTGGGTCCCACCTATTAGTTCGCATAGGGAAAAGGTCAGATAGACACAAATTTACACAGGCGCGACAAGACTCCAACCCGTGCGCAGGAATCACCTGGTTGTGTATGTGTCTGTCAGGGCCTGATGTGTGCGCATGCACGTGTAGGTTGAGCACTTGAGCGTGAGAGTATGTGTTGGTTGTGTGGTGTACTGGTGTGTGCATTCATGCATGCGTGTGTGCATGCGTGTGTGGCTGTGTGTGTACGTGTGAGTGTTGCCTGCGTGCGTGGGTTCATGTGTTCGTGTGAGTGTTGCGTGCATGCAGTTCGTGTGCATGCGTGCGTGTGTGTATAATCACCACACCAGCTCATGTGTGTTAAAACAGACAGCTCAGCATACCAATACAAGGCCACCTTGTTCGTTGTGCCCGCGGTCATGACTTCGAACCACCGTCCAATATTTTTTTTGTCATTTGTTTTCATTCTTACTAGCAAGATGCTTGTGCGTTGCACGTAACATCAAGATGCATTTGTATGACTAGTTTATCTTGTGAGAGAAAAGGATGAACGAGGGAAGGCCTTATTTGCAAATGTGGAGAGGTGTGTGGGTACCTTTTTGCAAAATTGCCATAGTTTCTTTCCTATCCGTCAGATATAAATCATACGACCTATATTGTAGGATGGCAGGCACACCATCATCACCAACTCTGTCTTTTATAAGAGTGTATTTTATAAGAGTGTAGATGTAGAGTAGATACAAGCCGACAGGTGGGCCTGATGGTAGTGAGATAATGTGATGCAACACTAGAGGTGCCACGTGGAGCGTTTAACTGGTCAACTAGTCGTGTCTAGAGCAAATACAGAGTTGTACGGTGAGACCGTGACTGTATAATAACCACAAAACGTAAATGGTGACCGTAATGAGTGGATTCTGAAGTCCAATGTACGTATCGTGCTTCCGCTTGAAATACAATGATCGTGACTGTATATATCGCGAGAGAAAGATGAAACATGCGTGAATGTGCTAGGGGCTTACTTATTATGACTAACTTTATATATAGTATACAAATATACAAATTCACAGTGCGGAATAAATATCATTGTGAGCACCATGCAATGCAAATTAGCGTTCATACTCCTCCATATAACTTTGTAATGTTGTATATATGTAGAAATTCTAAAATAATTTTTTGGCCACACTTTATTCAAAAGGAATGTTGTAGTGCGAAGTAAACGTGAAGAGAGGGCTTTTTAGATCAATGGGGTACGTGATGTAACATGTGTGAATGTGTAGTTGATGCATTTGGCAGGGCCTACAGAGGTATGTGTGTGTATTATATATTCGAGAGAGGCATGGATAGAGGGGCCGGCGGGGGCGTGGGAGAGATAGCACGAGAAATGAGAGTGGTCTAGAGAGAGAGAGACGAATATGACATCACGGCAAGAGATTCCCTTGAGTGTGTATATGCAAGGGGGAGTGAATAGAGGCACCATGAGAATATTTTTTTTGTGTGGTGTCTGTGTTGGTATGTGTGGGTGTGAGAAGATAACGAGACGTGGGGGCAGAGGGTGTGTCACTGCATGAGGTCCGGTGGGTCGAGGTGAGGCCCTTCGTTCGGTTCCGTCCTGCGCCACATTGGTCGGCCCGTGACGCATTTAGGGAGACCCATAGATGACTAGTCGTACAAGACAAAGATATCATAATTGTGAAGGACTCTGTGTCCACTGACAAAGCCGGCTAGGATTTGTAACCCTAGGTTCTCGGACTAAGGTAACCCCTTTATCTCTGATATTACAATTCATCCAACCTAACTTTAAGGGGCATCCTACAGAATGCTCAGCTAGAATCATACTCGTCGATTAGGAAGAGAGGTGTGAAACAATGCGTGAGAGACAGGCCTAAAGATAATGTGCGTACAGGAGACATGTAGGAAGGTCTATGTATATAGAAAGGGTCGATGGGGATTGTGCGTGTGTATGCTTGCGAGAGGAAGAGTGCTTGTGATAAAGGTTAGTGAAAACAGTCGTAAATGGTTACGAGAGGGAGGGAGGGTTGTATCAAGAGCATGTGTGCGAGAAAGACACCTCGAGAGAGAGTGTGTGAGCATGTGTGAGAGACCACCGATGAAGAGTGAAACTACATGTAAAAGACTGATGTACACATTTATTATAAAGATATAAATTGTATCCAAATATTAGGATGGGATCATCATATTTGCAGTTCGCGTAAGGAACGGTCATTGATCCATCAGACATCTAGATTCTGTCGAATTTGAGCATGTATATGTTATTATTCGACACAATTGATCCACATAGTTAGTATTTTGAACTCCAGACAATGCATCGCTTTAGCAATTGAATATAAACGTGAGTATAGTTCATGTTGTGTGTGTAAAGCACATTATACATATGAAAGTTACACAATGAACATTATAAATAGCTACCTATGAACTAGCATACATTTGAATTCAACTTAAGCTGGTTTAAAAAACTCAAATTCAACATGAAGTCCATACAATTATTTGAATTTGATATCATGGCATTTGTAAATCATACCTAAATTATGGGGGCACCAATCTTTGCTCTGATTTTGTACATAATAGCATATGTAGTCGTGTACAAAATAGATTCTAATTTAGCTCCTCCATTCCAAAATAATTGTAGTTATAGAATTTTCAAGTGTCAAAATTTCAAAAAGAAGCTGATAATTTAATGAGGTTTTCAAACATACAAGGTCAAATTTAATGTTGTCTATTTAGGTCAATCCTCATAGTTCAAGAGTACTCTAAACGTGAATGCTTGTGTTTCAAAATTTCGAACGAAGCGCCAAAAGAGCCTCTACTCGCCTGAAACCGCGTGAGACCAATGTTTGGTAGTACAAGGAAATTACTTTTCTAATAACTCTGACCCATGAAAGCTACCGGCCCGACGTCCAAAGGTCTAAAACGGGGTAGGTTTGTAGCTTCATCTAGACGCCACGCAACCGCCTCCGAAAAACATTCATACACAATGGCCGCCTAAGCACACATGCGCGCGGCCGAAATCGCTCCCTCCCACAATTTGGGACACCTGGGATTACCATCCTACCCCCGACCCGCAGTAGGTCCGAAATTTAAGAGGGGGCAAAGTTTGTACTTTCCCCAAATTTCAAACAAGCGCGGCACATCTTTTGTTCAAAAAAAGCCAAAAACAAGCGCGTCCCAGACAGAAACATGGTTCTCCCCCTCCCCCCACCCACCCGTCTGATTCCCCATTCATACTCCGTGGGTGCAAAAACTACCTCTCCACTAGCCGCGAAACCCCGACGTCCTCCGTCCGCCACCCCATCCCACCCATCAACCGCCGCCCTCCTCCATCACGCCGGAGCCGATACCCCGATGTCGTCGTCCACCGCAACCTCAACCGCAACGCCCTCTGTCGGTGTCAAAACTGGCGGATCTCGGGTAGGGGGTCCCGAACTGTGCGTCTAAGGTGGATGGTAACAGGAGGCAGGGGACACGATGTTTTACCCAGGTTCGGGCCCTCTTGATGGAGGTAAAACCCTACGCCATGCTTGATTTATTGTTGATGATATGAGTATTACAAGAGTTGATCTACCACGAGATCGAAGAGGCTAAACCCTAGAAGCTAGCCTATGGTATGATTGTATGTTGTCCTACGGACTAAAACCCTTCGGTTTATATAGACACCGGAGGGGGCTAGGGTTACACAAGGTCGGTTACAAAGGAGGATATGATTGCATGATTGTATTGCCTAGCTTGCCTTCCACGCCAAGTAGAGTCCCATCCGGACCCGAGACGAAGTCTTCAATCTTGTATCTGCATAGTCCAACAGTCCGGCCAAAGGATATAATCCGGCTATCCGGATACCCCCTAATCCAGGACTCCCTCAGTAGCCCCCGAACCAGGATTCAATGACGATGAGTCCGGCGCGCAGTGTTGTCTTCGGCATTGCAAGGCGGGTTCTTCTCCATATTTCGAACGTTTGTAAAGCAGTGTCCGGTCCCATAAATGTTTGGACCTCATGGCTTCTGTGCCCAATAAGGGCTATCTCCCACGCGTCGAATGAATACGAGGTTCCAGGGCATTTTTACATTTGCCCCCCTAGCCAGATCAATAAATTGTCTATTAAAAGGATGGGGATTCTCATATCCGATCCATACCATCCTCCCCCAGCGAGAATCCATCAGAGCGCGCTTCGGAAAAATCAATTCCAGCATGGCCAACCTCCGCAGCTCCTCCTCCTGCCCCCGTAGCCCTAAGCCCGGTGATTGGGAGAGGTGTTCAGTCCCACACAGTCGATTAATCAAACTGCAGACTAAGGGATTTCTCCCTCCAGCATACATGGTGCCCGTTCGAGCCGGGCTTGCCACCTACAATGGCGGGGAGCAAGCGGAGAGCTTTCCCAGTCCCTCTACGGGGGAGCGGGTCTGCCTTGTTCCTTATTTATTAAGGGGACTCGGATTTCCAATTCATCCGTTCCTCCGCGGGCTCCTGGAGTTCCACGACCTCCAATTCCACAATTTCACCCCTGCTTCCATTCTACACATCGCCGGCTATGTCGCTCTCTGTGAGTTGTTCCTGGACTACGAGGCTCATTTTGAGCTGTGGAAAAGGCTATTTTGCCTCGTCCCTTACACACAGAGGGGGTCACTTTATCAAGTGGGCATAGCCGAAATATGGCGCATCGCCGGAACCGGATACATGTCCGGTACCCCGAAGAAGTCGTCCGAAGATTGGCCTTCGGAATGGTTTTATATGGAGGATGTTCCTCTTCCGGACCCTATTCGGTGGGGTCTTCCTGAATTCAGCAATGCTCCTCTGAAGAAATGCCGAAGTTGGCGCCCACGGAGCCCCCAGGAGGAAGATAATGGAGAAGTCCTTTACCTGATGAACCGGATAAAAGCACTGGCTCAATCAGGATTGACAGTAATCAAAGTTATGTCGATTTGCATAATGCGGGGAGTGCAACCACTTCAATATCGTGGGCACCCCTTGTGGTGTTTTAACGGGGCGGATGATGCCACCTGCTGCGGGCGTAAGGGTCCGGACAATGCTGCCGCTTTAGCAAAAATTATGTCCGAATTATTCAAGGGAGAGGAAGAGTAGTTCATCCGCATCAAGCCACGGGATGGATTCTCCATGTACAATCCTCCAAGCTGGGTAAGTTATATCCCCTTACTCCCATTCTTCCCGCATTCTTTGTCGTAAGTATTCACCTTGCCATTTTGCGGAAGGAACTGCGAAAAGCCATAAAGGAGGTCAGCAGCCCCTCTCCACAACCGAAGGACCCTGACCGGGCCCTCGACTCCGGGCTCGAAGAAGATCTGGTCATATTCGTGGAGCTGATAGACCGGCAGTTCTATCAGCTAAGATGCAATGATGCCATGGTGGCCATTACGGCCGACTATCCCGGACTGCTTCCTGCATCGCACGTAAGAAAAACCAAAAATCCCAACTCCAAAAACTAGGATCCCCTTTTAGACAATTCACCTACCATATACATATGGCGTTTTTACAGGGAAGGCATTCGGGACGCCCTGCCGAACCCGCAGCAACTCGCCAACAAGAGGCACCGAGGCCGGGCAGGCCAAAAAGGAAGGCGGTCAGGATGGAGATGCCAGCGCAAAGGTATAACAGAAACCGCTCCGTGGTTGTCGTCTTTCTCGAAATGTAATGACGCCCGTGTTTCTTTAACAGAAAAAACGCTCGCCGGAATATGTCCGGCGATGTTGCTAATCATGCTTCCACCAGTCGGGCGCCAGGACCGGACATAGAGGCAGAAGCCTATATGGGGCGGGCGCAGGATAATCCTCCTACAGAGGATGCAGATAGATTATCCGCCACAAATTCAGAAGTGGAAAGCGCCATGAATCATAGGCGACGCCGGGCCGTACTCCATGGCGCTTGTTTCTCACCAGAGGCATTTGATGCCTTCAATTCTGGAGAGGCGTACCTCCGTGCTGCTCAAGATGGTCTAGCCAGAGCCACGGATCAGTATGTAAAGGATGTACGGCTAAGTAAATCTGACGATTATATGTATCAGTAGCCCCTGAGACTTGAAACAGTTAGCATAACTGATTTAAGGATCATCTTTATTGTGCAGGTTCTTACAGAGAAGAATACTCGGCTGTCACAGGAGCTGGAGGAATGCAAGGCCCAACTGCGGGCCGCTGTTGCCGCATTGAAGGAACCGAAAAAGTCCCCCGCTGGTAACATTTACTTTAAAGAATGATGGTTACCATATAGTGTGCAGCGTGGCTGCAGATCTAACAATAGATGTTGCAGATGAATCCGGAGAAAATCTGGAGGACCAACATGTCATGCGACAGCTACAGGCTGGCGAACGCGT
Source organism: Triticum dicoccoides (assembly GCF_002162155.2). NCBI lineage: Eukaryota > Viridiplantae > Streptophyta > Magnoliopsida > Poales > Poaceae > Triticum > Triticum dicoccoides. The sequence goes on from NC_041392.1 coordinate 261,642,791, forward strand.
GCTGACTGAGGTCAGACGGGTGAAAAACAATCTCCAAGACGCCAATACCAAGCTGAGTGTGGAACTAAAAGACGTTCGAGCCCAGCTTGCAGACTCCGAGAAGGAGAATAAGCGGCTTCGACGCGGCATTTTCAGTAAGTGCTTGAACGAATCCTTTTGAAGGAGTTCGGCGAAGAAGCCGACTAACAGCGTTATGTCTGTAGGTATGCTAACGGGTCGTCCTACGGAGGAAATGCCCGGGTCTGCGGGTGATCTTCTATCCGAGCTCTCACAACTGCACGAACAAGTTTGGCAGGTGATGCAAGGTGTTGCCCAGGCCTTATGGCCATCCGTCTCCTTGCCAGAAAGCGTTGCAGAGCTTACGGAGAAGCTCAAGGGAGCACGGCGGCGCTTCCGATTATGGAAGATATCGACCTGCTGTCAAGGTGCCAGGGAAGCTTGGGCCATGGTGAAGATGCGGTATACCAAGGCTGACCCAAATCACATGGCCGAGGTCGGACCTGTGGGGCCCGACGGAAAAGAGATTCCCGTTAGCTTAGTTTATGGGCAAGTAGAATTAGCTGCAAAGTATTCCCAACAGCATTGTAGGCTAGACCACCTGTTGGATGGTATAGAAGAGGAATTTAGTCAGTCTGCATGACTATGTAATTAAAGTGACATGTATGATGCCTTCTAGCCGGATTGTAGATCATTTGTCATGGCGGACCTTTTCGCTTCAACCTCAGGACCCGATAGTCTGGAGTGTATCCGAATACCCGCTCAGTTATATAAGAACCGGGGTATGCGTGGAGACCAGGCGTAGGGGTCATTAGTGCTTGAACAGACAAGTGCCCAACTAGTTATGTTATATTACATGGGTAGTAAGAAACATCTTCCAGGGAGAATAGTTCCGTTAAGGGTTCCTTTCCCTGGGTACGCATGCCATAAAGTGCATGTCCGGACTGCGATAGGAAACGCAGGAAAAAATATCTGGGGGCACATATGGAAAATAAATCAAAATCATCTTTTGTTCACCGACCGAATATTCCCTTAAGAACGCTAGCTTTCGGCTTCACCCAGTCTGAGGTACACATCCGGCTGACCCGGCAGTAACAATCGCAGAGGTGCTCCCCTTATGCCCTAGCCGAATTAATGGGAATGTAGGGCATAAATACAAGATCCAGGCAACCCAGCTTGGCCAAAACTTAAGTCATATCGATGCATATAATTGCGAAAAAAGGTACATGCGGAAGTATAACACATGTGCGGGGCATGAGGCCCAGATAAATAATTAAGCTTCTGTGAAAGAAGCCCCCAGGTATGATGAGTGCGGCTAGCGCATCTATAATGTGCAAGCGAGGCACAAGTTGGCCCTTGAAGGCCTAGAGAAAGAATAAAAGAAAGAAAGAAAGAAAAACAAGATAGATAATGTATATGCAAAAAATGGACAGAGGAAGGAGACGAACATAGAGTCCGGCGCTAGGCATAGAATCTTCGAAGCCTGGCTGCGTTCCATGGGTACGACTCGAGTCGATCAGTCGATGCATCCCGCAGACGGTATGCTCCACCGGTCAGAACTTGGTCAATAATGAAGGGACCTTCCCATTTGGGCTCGAGCTTGTTCTTTTTCTTATCCGGCAGGCGTAGAACTAGTTCGCCAACGTTATAAGTTTTGGCCCGTACTTCTCTGCTTTGGTATCTGCGAGCCTGTTGCTGATAAAATGCAGAACAGGCTTTTGCCACGTCGCGCTCCTCCTCCAGGGTGTCCAGACTGTCCTGCCGATCGATCTCGGCTTCTCTTTCTTCGTACATGCGCACTCGAGGTGAGTAATGAATTATGTCACAGGGCAAGACTGCCTCTGCGCCGTACACCATAAAGAAGGGTGTATATCCGGTACTACGATTCGGTGTGGTCCGCAGCCCCCAGAGTACGGAGTCAAGCTCCTCTACCCAGTGCGTGTTAGACTCCGTTAAGGACCGCACTAATCTGGGTTTAATGCCGCTCATTATAAGACCGTTTGCTCTCTCAACTTGGCCGTTGGTTTGTGGGTGATAGACTGAAGCATAATCGAGCTTGATGCCCATTTTGCTGCACCAGAGTTTTACCTCATCGGCCGTGAAGTTCGTGCCATTGTCAGTGATGATGCTGTGGGGGATGCCATAACGGTGTACGACCCCGGATATGAAGTCTATCACCGGTCCGGATTCGGCTGTTTAAACAGGTTTGGCTTCTATCCATTTGATGAATTTATTCACCATGACCAATAAGTATTTTTTCTTGTGGGTTCCCCCTTTAAGGGGTCCAACCATGTCAAGCCCCCAGACCACGAAGGGCCACGTAATGGGGATTGTTTGGAGGGCGGTGGGTGGCATGTGGCTTTGATTTGCAAAAAGCTCGCAACCGGCACAGCATTGGACCAAGTCCTGTGCATCTGCCCGGGCCGTCGGCCAATACAATCCTCTACGGAAGGCCTTGCTTACAAGAGCCCAGGCTGCGGCGTGGTGGCCGCTGAGTCCGGCGTGAATTTCTGCCAAAAGGTTCCGCCCTTCCTCTTCGGAGATGCACCTTTCAAGGACTCCGGTAGTGCTTTTTTTATACAATTCTCCCTCATGGACCCTGTAGGCCTTAGATCGCCGCACTATGCAGTGTGCCTCATTTTGGTCCTCCGGAAGTTCCCGCCTAGTTAGGTAGGCCAGGAATGGTTCTGTCCACGGGGCTATGATGGCCATTATTACGTGGGCTGAAGGTATTATTTCGGTGGCAGAGCCTCCGATTATGTCAGAGTGTTCGGTATCGAGTGTTGTGGCCGGGTCCGGACTAATATTGCTGGTGTCCCCCTCCCATACCACAGATGGCTTAAACAACCTCTCTAAAAAGATGTTGGGGGGACCGCATCGCATTTTGCGCCAATGCGGGCGAGGGTATCCGCCGCCTGGTTGTTTTCCCGAGCCACATGGTGAAATTTGAGCCCCTCGAACCAAGCTGACATCTTTAGGACGGCGTTACGATAGGCCGCCATCTTCAGATCCTTGGCATCAAAGTCTCCATTTATTTGGGATATTGCGAGGTTCGAATCACCACGCACCTCCAGGCGCTGAATGCCCATGGAAACTGCCATCCGAAGACCATGTAATAGGGCTTCGTATTTGGCTGCATTGTTGGAGTCTGTGTACAGTATCTGCAGTATGTATTGAACTGTATCTCCGGTTGGGGATGTCAAGATGACGCCAGCCCCTAGTCCAGCCAGCATTTTGGATCTCTTTAGGGAGTTGGGCTTCCGTCCATTCGGCGACAAAGTCGGCCAATACTTGCGATTTAATGGCTCGCCGGTGTTTGTATGTTATGTCAAACAGGAGGAGATCAATGGCCCATTTGGCAATCCGGCCCGTGGCGTCACAGTTGTTTATAATATCATTGAGTGGCACCTCCGAGGCTACTGTAATCGAACACTCTTGAAAGTAGTGTCGCAGTTTCCGGGATTCCATGAATACCGCATAGGCTATCTTTTCATAATAAAGGTACCCTGATTTGAATGGAGTGAGGACAGTGGATACATAATATACCGGCTTTTGAGGAAGGAATTTATGTCCGTCCGCTTCTTGTTCGACGACGAGCACTGCGCTTACAACTTGATGAGTTGCCGCGATGTATAAAAGCATTGGTTCGCCGATGTTTGGCACGGCCAGGATAGGGTTGGTTGCCAATATGGCTTTTATTTCTTCCAATCCGGCTTTGGCAGCGTCCGTCCACTCGAAATGTGTTCGGTGCGCCGAAGGAGACGACAAAGGGGTAATGCCTTTTATCCTAAGCGGGAGATAAAGCGGCTTAGAGCTGCCACACATCCAGTTAACTTCTGGATTTGTTTGAGGTCTGTTGGGGTAGCCAACTGTGACAAAGCTCGGATTTTGGCCGGATTAGCTTCAATACCTCTACTGGAGACAATGAAACCCAGGAGCTTTCCGGCTGGTACGCCGAAAACGCATTTTTCCGGATTGAGCTTGATGTCGTATGTTCGGAGGTTGTCGAATGTGAGCCTCAAGTCGTCTATCAGAGAGTCGACGTGTTTAGTTTTGACGACCACATCATCTACGTATGCCTCTACTGTTTTGCCGATTTGTTTCTTCAGACATGTCTGAATCATGCGCTGATATGTTGCGCCGGCGTTTTTGAGCCCAAAAGGCATTGTGTTGAAACAGAAGGGACCGTATGGTGTGATGAATGCCGTTGCGGCTTGGTCGGACTCCGCCATCTTGATTTGGTGGTATCCGGAGTATGCGTCGAGGAAACACAATGACTCGTGTCCTGCGGTAGCATCAATAATTTGATCAATGCGGGGGAGGGGGAAGGGATCCTTTGGGCAAGCTTTATTGAGGTCCTTGAAATCGACACAAAGGTGCCAGGATTTATCCTTCTTTGGTACCATCACCAGGTTTGCTAGCCAGTCCGGGTGTTTTATTTCTCTGATGAACCCGGCCACCAATAACTTGGCTAGTTCCTCTCCCATGGCCTGTCTCTTAGGTCCGGAGAAACGCCGAAGAGCCTGCTTGACCGGCTTGAATCCCTTTAGGATATTGAGGCTATGCTCGGCCAGCCTGCGTGGGATTCCTGGCATGTCTGAGGGATGCGAGGCGAATATGTCCCAATTCTCGCGCAGGAACTCTCGTAGTGCGGCGTCCACGGCGGGGTTTAACTGTGCCCCGATGGAGGCTGTTTTTGTAGGGTCCATTGGGTGGACTTGGAATTTGACTATTTCATCCGCTGGTTTAAAAGAGGTGGACTTGGATCTCTTGTCAAGTATCATGTTGTCCCTGTCCACTGTGGAGCGTAGCGTGGTTAATTCCTCGGCTGAGAGGGCTTCGGATAATGCCTCAAGCGCCAGTGCGGCTGTTTTGTTTTCGGCGCGGAGTGCTGTGTCCGGATCACTAGCGAGAGTGATGATTCCGTTGGGCCCGGGCATTTTGAGCTTCATGTACCCATAATGGGGTACAGCTTGGAAGATCGTGAACGCCTCACATCCTAAAAGGGCGTGGTATCCACTGCTGAACGGGGCCACTTGAAATGTGATTTCTTCAGACCTATAGTTCTCTGGCGTACCGAAGACCACATCTAGTGTGATTTTCCCAGCGCATCGTGCTTCCCGACTGGGTATGATTCCTCTGAAGGTTGTGCTACTTTGCTCAATGCAGTTCCAGTTTATTTCCATTTGGTGAAGAGTTTCCTCATAGATGAGGTTTAATCCGGTGCCGCCGTCCATGAGTACTTTGGTGAGTCGAAAGCCGTCCACGATTGGACTGAGGACCAGTGTGGCTGGTGCTCTAGCTGTTCGGAATTTAGGTTCGTCACTGGCATTGAAGGTAATAGCCGTGTCACTCCATGGATTTATTGCTACTACGTGGCAGATTTCGGCAATGCTGCGGAGTGTTCGCTTGCGCCTATTATTTGACGCGAAGGTCTCAAAGACTGTTAAAACCATACTATTATCCACGGGATGGTGCTCTGTGGTATTCGGGATAAGAAGATCCTCACCACTTTTGGCCACCTGTCGAAGTATCCAACATGCTCTAAGGTTGTGGGTTGGTATTGTATCTACTGTGCTATGAATTTTGCAGGGTCCGTTAAGCCATCCCTCCAATACAGTTCCGTGCCCTGTAGGGGGTTTTGTTTCTTTGTAATGAACTCGGGTGTCTTATGATAGTGCACCCTTTTACCTCGGACTGGGTGCATATTCGGAGCCAAATTATCCCAAAATTACGTTTCAGTTTTCCACGCACTTTCCATCGCACAGTACTTTCGTACTATGGACGCTAAGTCAGCGAAGCGTGATATGTCACGGCGACTTATGGCGTTAAGGATTCCCTTGTCCGTGCAGTTATTGCAGAAAAGTGAGACTGTGTCTTCCTCGCGGCAGTCCTTAACCTTGTTCATCACAAGGAGGAATCTGGCCCAATAATGATGTACTGTTTCATGGGGCTCTTGCCTAATGTGGGAAAGATCGTTTATGTCTGGGTGGGTGGGTGGATTTGAGTCCGGACCCCAACCCGATCTAAGACCCAGGGGCCGAGGGGTTTCCGATCTTGGAAGTTCGGATTCTGGTATGTTGCCCGATGAGTCTGGCCCGCTGCCTGACTCTAGGTTCAGGGTTTGGGTGATGTCCTCCCGTAAACTGGTATCTGGCTTGGAGAGTTCAGGAATTCAGACATCGTTAGTCCTCAAGATAGAGGAAGAATCGCCGCGTTGTTCCTCCACCACTGCAACATGATGGGTGACCAGTGGAGAGTTAATCTCCCTTCGATCAGGTTTAAGCCCAATCCGATCATAATCCGTAGCGACTCCCAAGGCGGCGATGCGATCCAAGAGTTCGTTTAGGGAAGAGAGCTCCATTGGATCCATCTGCTCGGCGAATTCCGAGCTGACGTGGAGAGTTTGGCCGATAGCCAGAGCTCCCCCGGCGGTAATGTTGTTTTTAACAACGATATGAGGCATCCTTCCTTACGACAATGTCACAGAGGAACTCTCAATGAAAGCACCAATGTCGGTGTCAAAACCGGCGGATCTCGGGTAGGGGGTCCCAAACTGTGCGTCTAAGGCGGATGGTAACAGGAGGCAGGGGACACGATGTTTTACCCAGGTTCGGGCCCTCTTGATGGAGGTAAAACCCTACGTCCTGCTTGATTTATTCTTGATGATATGAGTATTACAAGAGTTGATCTACCACGAGATCGGAGAGGCTAAACCCTAGAAGCTAGCCTATGGTATGATTGTATGTTGTCCTACGGACTAAAACCCTCCGGTTTATATAGACATCGGAGGGGGCCAGGGTTACACAAGGTCGGTTACAAAGGAGGAGATATAAATATCTGTATTGCCTAGCTTGCCTTCCACGCCAAGTAGAGTCCCATCCGGACCCGAGACGAAGTCTTCAATCTTGTATCTTCATAGTCCAACAATCCAGCCAAAGGATATAATCCGGCTGTCCGGATACCCCCTAATCCAGGACTCCCTCACCCTCCATGGCTAGTAGTTGAAGTCGAGTCCGAGCCGTCCGTACCTGAGCCAGTTCAACCACGCCGTCCTGCGCCTCACCGCTGCCGCTCCAACTTCACCACCCTCCACTGCACTGGAGTTGTTCCTGCTATGCTGTCCTTCGCCGCCTCGAATCTGCTTTCCCTCCGCCAATATACGGCCACGGCAACACAGTCAACAATTTGGCCATGGGTTTGTCCAAGGATCGATGGTTCTCCAAAGCATCGGTTCCCCGGGAGAAAAAGGAAGATCGTCGCGACATATGGAGGAGACCACACTGGCAACCGATAAGGGTACTCCTCTTCCCTTATTCGTGCGAATCTTACGTGTCTGCTTGCACGGTATTCATCCCACATAAGACACTAGTTGACCGCTTCTTCTTGATACTAGATGTTCCTAGTAACTCGTGATACACAAGGTTTCTCCTCGTATACTATTTCACCTTAGCTAGAGGTCCGTTGCCCCCTGAATTTCAATTCCTGGTCAGTTGATTCCCAATTAACTGAAGCATTCCCCAGTGTAACAGGCGCTAGTCCACCTATTACGCCGGGGAAGCAGCGCCTCGGTGTTTATCTTAGGGGCGTGTGGGGCCTAGAGCTACTGGCGCCCGATCTGGAGGTCGGCCGGGATTAAAGGGATGGCCTGGGGGCGCTGCCAAGCATGGCGATGGTGTGAGGTCGAGGGGAGGGCGGGGTGGAGGAGGCTGGGATTTGGGCCGGTGGTCGCTGGCGGTTTGAGAAAGATCGTCAACAATGACTGGCGGGAGGTAGACGAAGGCCATCTGCCCTTTCCTTATAGATCAGATGGTTCATTAAAAAAATCGACTGACCTATTTATTTTTAGTCGACTGTTATCTTGATATGACCACATGTGGTGGTGTGCTGGAGGAGTACCTGCATTTCCTGTGCTCATATATTACAAAATCATTCGGAGTAGAATCTAATTTTGTTTGCCATGCAATGTTGTAGAGCTATCACATGTCTCCTGTCATTTATTTTTCATCCACCTGCTATCTGCTACTTTTACAGTGCACTAGTTATGCACACACTTCACCCATACTCTCACTATTGTGTTTTTATGCAAGGGTATTTTAGAGTCTGCCTCGAGAGAAGCAGAAAAGAAAAGAGAGAAGTTGCTCCAGCTTTCTACGCGGGTAAGCACGACACGTTACAACGCTATAAAGGGTGCAGTGTCAGCAGATGGAGACAGTAAACATAGCTCTGGAGTTGATGACCTCGCTCGCAATGAACCACCATCCCTGGTGCTTGCTTTAACTTCGCGGTGTCATGTGTGGTTGCATGTTCCATATGGTGTCTAGCTTGTATTCGAAAGGTCGTAGTCGGTCTTTATGAACATAAGGAAAGATATTTTTTACATGAACCACCATCCCATGAACACCAGAAGACAAATAGCTAGTCAGGGCACTGGCCGAGCCAGTGACAAGCCCAGCAAAGACAGAGATCACCTGGAAGCCAACTAAAAAGCCACAATGGTGGCAAAGCAGCCCACCTCCCACCAGGATCTCAGGTCCTAGATGATCATGCTCACCACTCCAGCCGGATGTCTAGCTTGTATTGCTTCCAATTTGGTTAAATTGTATCTGCTTAGCTTACACATTATACCTTTGAATATGACATGCCTTTCTGTTTTTTGTACATACTAGTACATCTTTGTATTAACCATGTTCTTACATCAAACTAATGTTCTTGTGTATCCCTCATCAATCACTTATGATGAGGCAGTCAGGCAAGTGGACTACTCATTTAAAGAATGCAGCATCAGCCTCCCGACATGATTCTCAAGAAATAGCAAGGCTAGATGAAGATAGTGAACGTAGCTCTGTAGTTGATTACCGCATTTCCCCTACACTAGCATCGCAGGTGCTTGCTCTAACTTGGCAACGTGATATGTGGTTGCATGTTGCATATGGTGTCTAGATTGTAATTCTTCCAATCTGGTTAAACTGCATGTGCTATTCTGCTTAGCTTATACATTATACACTACAAAAAAAGACACATCCATGACATTTTGGGCCGAACGAAAAAAAAAATTCATACATATGACACTTCTATGACGATAATTGTGACAAAACCCGGTATCATCATAGATGTGGTGGGCTCCTACTTCTATGACAAAAATCATGACAGAAAATGGGATTTTCGTCCTGGGCGGGCCGGAGACGCAGCTGCATGACATTCTTTGGGCCGTCCATGATGGAAAAAACTGTGGTAGAAGCGAGGGAGAGGAAAATTTTGGGGAGTTCCCGGTTACGGTGGGAGGTCGGGGCCGAGCGATGCGCGTTTCTCTCGAACACGTACGCGCGTGTGTGCGAGGCGTTGGCTCTAACTGAACCCGAGCGAGGCGTTGGGCTCTAACTGAACCCGAGCGACTGCACTATAGGCTACGCGTTACTGAACCCGAGCGATCGATCGATGGCTGTTAACTGAACCCAGTCAAGCGATTCCTTCGCTACTGCTACTAACTGAAG